>NC_084802.1:186291255-186594285 GCF_963169125.1 Humulus lupulus
ACCACCACCAACACCAAAATCTTTAGAAGATACCATCGTGGAAGAAACATTCGCCACTTTATCATTGAATTCTCTAGTTGGTCTCACCTTAGCTAACACCCTGAAATTGGGCGGCAACCTATTACTGTTCTTATCGACAGTGGAGCAACACACAACTTCATTTCAGTCGACATTGTGAAGGTAGGGAGTATTCCGAGTAAAGCCACGTCTTGTTATGGTGTTTCATTGGGCACAAGGGGAAAGGTGAGAACCGATGGCATTTGTAGCTCAGTGGAACTTGATTTGGGAACTCTCTGAGTGGTTACTGATTTCCTTCCATTGGAGTTAGGAGGGGCAGATGTAATATTGGAGATTAAGTGGTTGGAAACATTAGGGAATATGCAAGTGAATTGGAGGACGATGGTGATGAAGTTTGAAGTAGGTGGTTCATGGATAACATTACAAGGGGACCCTAGTTTGTGTAAGTCCCAAATTTCTTTAAAAGCAATGATTCACTATGTGTAGCAAGAAGGAGAGGGTTTTCGGGTTGAATTTGGCACGGTAACAGTGGAAGAAGAACAAAAAATTAGCTCAGTATCGTCACCAATAATGGTTGTTTTGGACAAGTATGAAACCGTCTTTCATATGCCACAAGGGCTGCCACCTACACGGGCAAGGGAGCATTCCATTTGTTTAAAGGAGGGTGGTGGGCCAATTAGTTTCCGACCGTACCGGTACGACCGAGCTCAAAAAGATGAGATTGAAAGATTGATGGATGATATGTTATAAGCGGGGATTGGGCAAGTGTTGATTATCGTGCACTAAATTGAGCTACAGTTGCTTATAAGTTTCCCATACCAGTTATAGATGAGTTATTGGATGAGTTGCATGGTGCTAAGGTCTTTTCCAAGTTGGATCATAAATCGAGGTACCATCATATTCGGGTTTTTGCTAATGATGTGGAGAAAATCGCTTTCCGAACGCACAAGGGCCACTATGAGTTTCTAGTTATGTCGTTCGACCTCACAAAAGCCCCAACCACCTTCCAAGAACTAATGAAGGAGGTATTTGGTGATTTCTTGCGAAAATTTGTGCTGGTTTACTTTGATGATATTCTGATATACAGTCGCACCCTTGAGGACCATGAAGACCACTTAGAAAGGGTTCTCAAATGACTACACCAACATCAATTGTATGCCAACTGTAAGAAGTGCTTATTTTCCCAAGGAAAGCTTGAGTATTTGGGTCACCTTATATCGGCCGAGGAGGTGTCAGCCGACCCTAGTAAGATAACAACTATGGTCGAGTGGCCTACACCACAGACCCTAAGAGATTTGCGAGGATTCTTGGGTCTTACAGGATACTACCGCAAGTTCGTGAAGGGGTATGGATAGATTGCAAGGCCTTTAACGGATGAGTTGCGAGAAGATGTGTTTGGATGGTCTAAGGAAGCTCAAGAAGCTTTTATCAATTTGAAGGATGCAATGTGTTCGTGCCAGTCTTAGCCTTGCTAGATTTTTCCATTTCGTTTGTTGTAGAAGTTGATGCTTTAGGCACGAGATTAGGGACTGTTTTGATGCAAGATCAAAGACCAATCGCTTTTTATAGCCAGGCCTTGTCTCCTAGAGATCGCATGAAATCTATCTATGAGCGGGAATTGATGGCGATTGTGTTAGCTATAAAAAAGTGGAGACCTTACTTGTTGGGTCAGAATTTCTTGGTTTGAACGTATCAACGTAGCTTGAAGTATTTGTTGGAACAAAGGTTGGTAGCCTCAGAGCATAAGAAGTGGTTAACTAAGTTGTTGGGATATGACTTTGATATCGTTTATAGACCGGGCCTTGAGAACAAGGCAGCAAATGCTCTTTCTCGGGTTCAATAGGAAGTTTCCTTGGCTCCAATATTAGCCCCAACGTTGATTTCCATTCTAGATTATACAAGCACATGTGACGGCAGACCCAGTTTTGGCTAAGATTATCCAAGAAATTCAGTTGGGTCGAGATACTAAGGGGTATTCAATGGTTCAAGGTTGTTTGAAGTTCAAAGGTAGATTGGTTATTCCTTCCACTTCTCCATTTATCCCCCTCTTACTACAGGAGTATCATGGCAGTAGCATTGGCGGGCATTTAGGAGTGTTTAAGACTTTTCAACGATTAGCCAAGGACCTTTATTGGACAGGAATGAGAAAGGATGTTTAGAAGTTTGTGACAAAATGTTCAACACGCCAATAGAGTAAATATTTGGCTCAATCCCCAGCAGGTTTGCTGCAACCATTGCTTATTCCAGAACAAATTTTGGATGATATCTCAATGGATTTTGTTGAAGGGCTGCCAGTTTCAAATTGGTTTGATACAATATTTGTGGTGGTAGATAGGCTTAGCAAGTACAGTCATTTTATACCACTTCGAAACCCTTTTTCCACGATTACAATTGCTATGGTGTTTGTGCGCAAAGTGGTAAATCTCCATGGAATTCCTTGCTCAATTGTGTTGGAGAGAGACAAGGTATTTATGAGTGTATTTTGGAAGGATCTTCTTCGATTACAAGGCACTCAACTCAAGGACAGTACTGCGTATCACCCCCAATCCGATGGGCAGACCGAGGTCGTAAATAGGTGCTTGGAAACATACTTGAGATGCTTTGTAAGCACCAAACCCAAACAGCGGGTGACATGGCTGCCATGGGCTGAGTTTTGGTAAAATACTTCGTATCATACTTCAGCAGGAATGACCCCATTTCTAACAGTGTATCATAGGGATCCACCACCATTAATTATATTCGAGAATGGCAGCACAAAAGTTTTGTCAGTGGAGGAAAATTTGATGGCTCAGGATGATGTTTTGGAGCTCCTCAAGTTGAACCTCCATCAGGCACAACAAAAAATGAAGAATCATGCTAATAAAAAGCGCCGTGAAGTTCAGTTTTTAGTTAGTGATTTAGTTTATGTGAAGTTGAGGCCTAATAGACAAAGATCGCTCGCCAAACGCCGTAACGAGAGGCTAGCTCCTTGCTTCTTTGGATCGTTTCCAATCCAGGCTCTGTTGGTACAGTGGCATATTTCCTTCAACGACCTTTAAATGCCAACATTCATCTTGTCTTTCATGTGTCGCTTCTCCGAGCCGCGTTGGGACCCCATCAACAAGCATCAAATTTGCCACCGGAATTGACAGACGACTTTGAATGGCTCCTCACACCTGAAAAAGTTCTTGATGTGCGCCCAGGTACGCACAAGACGCCGCCACAAGCACTGATTAAGTGGGCAAAATTGCTAGAATTTGAGGCAACTTGGGACTTTCCAATATTGCAACAATAATTTCCTCTTTTTGACCTTGTGGACAAGGTGAGACTTTGGGCAGGGGTATTGATAGGCCACCCTTGAACTATGTGTATACATGGAAGAGGGGTATGGAAAAAGGGATTGCCAAGTCAGCTGAGGAGAGTGCAGTGGGGAATTAACAGGTTGTTATGTGGGAAAGGGTAGTCTTAAGTGTGGTGTAGGTTTTGCTAAAATGCACTTAAAAGAATAAGAGTCGAGTAGAGTATTTGTAAATGGTGTGGAATAGCTGAGTAAGATTGTTAAAGGAGAGAATATGGGCTCTCAAATTCCTGTTATTGTTTTTATTCAATGAAATTCCTCCATTATTATCCTATTTCTACTATGTTGTGTTGCTGAACTAGTAGGGATACCTTATCACATTATACCAACCAAGCAGTGGGATAAAGAAAAAGTGAGATTAAATATGTGAAACACTTGAAGCATAGAATAGAGGATACATTTTGAGTATATAAGTTCTAAGTAACTTAGTAGCAATACTCTATGCTAGTCTCTTTTAATTCTATGAGGTACCTTTTGAAAATAATGCAAAAATGATGATAAGTCTTGGAACTTGATTTACTCAAGACATTGTTTTCCATAATTGTTTTTCTTAATATGAATAGATTCTTATCAATGCTAGAGTCACTAATTATGTGTGGTTTGTCTTTGAGTTACAGGGATTTGACAGGCACTTCTTGGTTTCTCATAAACTTCATAAGCTTTTATTTAATTACTGTCTTGCTGTTACTGAATTTGGTAACTATTTTATGTTGTTTTAGTATTTATCTTTGTTTACCAATATGTTTTATATGTGTTTTAGACAATTGAAGGTAGTGAATCTAACTATTTAATCAACATTGTAATTTACTACTCTAACTGACAAGTTACTTTTTGGGAATAACCTTAATGCTTAGCATGCTCCTTAGCCATAAATAACAGTTATGAGTACTAGATTTGTAAAGTTTGCCAAGAATCATATACCTTTCTAATATAAAAATGCATTCTTCTCTATGATTTTCTTGTTACCATACCTAGTCCAGCAGTACGAAGTAATTCTAATTTGGGATGAAACGACCCGCACATGATAAATTTTGTTGGTTTTGATCAGGAAGGAAGAGCACTTCGGTTAGGTATGTTGGTTTTGGAGGATTTCTTTGCTGAAATGGATTTTGAAGAATTATGTGTTTGAGGCCTTAGAATCCTTCCATGTTCTAAAATTTTAATCTTAATACAAGATGCCTTCTAGTTTTATGATTGAAAGTTAAAGAAAGATTTTATGTTCTCAAATTTTGGTTTGTCATTTTGTATTGGAATGAAAGAGAATTAAAAAGTGGGCCTATTTTTTTGAACATTGACAATTTGTTTTGCACCTTGTTTGTCTTGATCAACTAATTGTTTTTAAAAATAAAAGATTACAAAATAAAGAAGCTTGATTCTTTTTCTGTTTTTTTTCTTCCTATAAACTAAATTTTATTTTTGTACCTCTATTGTTAGTGGTCTTGGATTTCAGAGACAGCGGACACTTTGTTTGGCAATGGTATTGTCTCTTTGTTCATCTCTTAGCTTATTGTGTCTCTTTTGTGTTTTAGATGCTTTTACACAGTGCTATTTTTGGTCTATTATTTTTTTGATCTAAACAACACAAAAGAAGAATTTCTATTGGATATTACTTGATATAAATACTATGTTTTGATTTATCTTATTGCCTTGTATTATTGTTAGAATTAGCATCAACTTAACCAATTCTATAATTTAATTTTTACTCACTGTTTCACTGATTAGATTATAGAAAAAATCAATTTGATTGGGACCCTTCAACTTAATGGCATTTCTCTTTTTTAGTTCTCCTGTCCTTGATTTTCATGTGAGCATGCTTATTTTACTTTAAAAAAGCACTGAATGTTTAGACATACCTATTCCTTATTAAAAGTTGCAGCAGCCCTTTTTCTTTCCAATTGTAGAGAGTTGTTGCTAATCCTAGAAGAAGACCAATTTCAGGTCTAGTTTCTTAGCCATGTGTAAAGGAATTTATGCTTATTTGGATAACCATCTTATTAAGTCTCTTTCATTTTATTTTAAATGCCATATTGTTAAATGCTTTTAATTTGTCTCGTTCTTGGTTGATGGATACATTAATTCTTACTTTTTACACTTTTTATTCCAAACTTTGGGAACTTATTATGATTTAGAAATACATTTATCTTTGACTTCTATTGTTTTGCTTAGTTTATGCTTTGTACTCTTTATGGTGTTTCATATATAATCTCAACAAAACAATACATTTACTCTATTGTGACATTTTAATTTAGTTGATTAGCTTATGGCAACCGGGTTTGCAGGATTTTGAGAAACCTTTAATTGTCCACTAGTAGTGAAATCCTCACTAAAAATGGCAGATTCATTACTCTTGTTATTTGGAACTTTATATTTGATCTAATTCTAGTCCATGTGTCTATGCTATTGGGTTTTCTTTATAAATTAGTTGTTGTACAGTATATATTTATTTATATGTTTGGTTGGTGTATCATTTGCATTTTCATTTTATATTCATAAAGTGTTTGTGCTAATTTTTCTAATGAGTACGTTGCCAAGCATAAATCTTCAATCTTTCATGCCTATGTCAACTTATTGAATTCAAATTTGGCTAATTTTTATTATATATTATTACATTATAAAGGTGTTTATGTGCTACAGGTAGTGTAATTGCATGGCCAACAAATAAAGTAATAATGAGGTGATTAACTTTCTTTTTTCTTGTACTATTTTAGTTTACTATTAACTCAAGTTTAAGCATTAACTATTAAAACTCTTATGTAGCCTAGTCAAATCAACCTCACAACAAAGACAAGTACACAATGGAATTGATGATGAATTGGAGGGTGGAGCAAGCTTCATGGTTTACTTTTTGTGAATCTTGTTGTGTTTCTGTTTTTTACTTTTGAAGTACTATATAGATATGCTTTCAAACTTAGTTACAACTAAGAACTTTTGAAGGGACAGTCTCATGGTTTGAAATAGTTCATGTTCAAATGTAAAAATACTCATGGTTTATCATATATATTGAATGTTTTAGATTTTGTGATCTATCTAATATTACATTTGTGATCAATTATAATATATTTTTTTAACAAAATACAATAATAAAAGCCTTTTACAACAATTAAAAATGCATACTACAAAATAAATAAAAAATGTTAAGAATTCACATAATAACTATGGTCGTTTTGTATAATATATTATAAATGTGATAAAAAGTTATGGTTTATATAATATAATGAACTAAAAACATTATAAAATGATCAGTTATAACAGTTTTCCTAACAGTTGGAAAGTGTTATACAAAAAGTTTAAGTTTAAACTGCAAATTTTAATCAACCAGTCTAACAAAATGTTATTATTTAAGGGAAATTTTAAGTTCTATGCATAATAACATAGTGACATTTTTATTATGCTAACATAAAGATTCCTCCCACTAATGTGTCCCCTATCATATTTTTGACAAAAATATCGCTTTCATTTAAAAATTTCAGATTCAACATCACACACATTTCTCTCTCTCTCTCTCTCCCTTCTCCATCATGACCATCACTCCTAGTGTTTTTGAAGAGAAAAAATCAAGGGTATGTATCCTCTCATAAAATCTACTGGTGAATATGAAATGCTATAGTTAGCTTGAGGTTTCGAACTGTTCTGGTGTTGAGTTTGGTATTTTTTTCTGCATTTTTTGATATGTTCTTCGGATCTGAAAGATCTGGAAATATGTGGGTTGGCATTCGAAATCAATGATAAATTGATACCGAATAGATGATAAATTGATGCCCCATTGATGTTATTTCAATGCTGAGACGAACATATAATTTGGAGATTATTTTCGATATAATATCGATGCTGAATCGATGCCATGTATGTTGGTGTGTTTTAGCATCGAAATGGCATCGATATACCATCGAAAATGCATCGCATACAAATGTCAACTAGCAGCATCGATTATGCATCAAATTGTCATCGATGTGGCATTGCAATGCGGATAGCATTATATAGGCATCGATTGTGCATCGATTTTAATATATTTATTATAATTATCATAAGGTTTTTTTTTGTTGTAAATTTGCAGGTTGCATAGTTAATATAATTGTTTCTTACAACGGTGTTTGGGAACGAAAAAGAGAGAAATGGAATTTCAAAGCCGGTTTGAACACTATAATGCACGTACCAATTGATTTGGTTACATAGAATTATTGGAGAAGTTGTATTCAAAGCTGAAAGTGGATAGGTCATTGTTTGACTTAAAGTTGGAAGTGTCATTTATGTGCAATGATTTTAACTTAGATCCCATTGAAATCACGAATGATGAAGGAGTGAATGCTCTTATTCTTGACAATTCGAAGTCCTTAAAACATCAGGTTCCTTTATGTGTCAGTTCGATTGCAAAGAACATTGCTCTTCTGATCCATCTCCTTGAGCGAGTGTTAATAAGGATACTCATAATCAATCTTGCACGGTTGTTCCACAAACAACTCCTGGGCCAAGTGTATGCATCGAAGGTCCTAGTCAAAATAAAATGTTTTTTCCCCAAACAAATCTCCCGTATGATGATGGGTATGAGTACGAGCCTTATGTCAATGATGATCCAGTTGCCCATTTGGGTGATGATGATGAAAGAGTTTAAGGGTGCAGTAGTTCTGATGATAACTCCGAGGATCGGTTACCCATGCTACATGTGGAGCAAGTGGATAATTTAAATGTATGACTCTTGCCAAGATGTCAAGAAAGCCAAGGACGCAGGACTCCTGCCTCAGAGAGCAGTCATCCAACAACACAAGACGATAGAAATATATGGAGTTCTCTAGCACATACTATTGAAGATATTCCATGCTCCTCTTATGTTATCCCCACGTTATCTGGAGAAAGTTGTGGAGTAATAGAAGTTGGGAAGGATTTTGAGAACAAGTTAGAGTTGAAGACGGAGGCCCACTTGTATGCAATGAAGCAAAACTTCAAGTTTGTGGTGAAGAAGTCAGGTATTGAAGTTTGGTATATCACTTGCAAGGATCCTGATTATGGGTGGAGATTGAGGGGGAAAATAATGCCTTAATCTGATATGTTCGAGATAACTCGTTTCACCAATAAACACACTTGCTCACTTGAACTCCGACATAAAGACCACCGCCAAGCTGCACCTTGGGTTATTGGTCATTTCATAGAGACAAAATATCAGACTAGATCGAATGCGTACATGGCTAACAACATAAGAGAAGACATTAAGAATGATTATGACATTGAGCTATCATATGGAAAAGCTTGGAGATGGCTCTGGAGTATGTCAGGGGGACACTGGAAGCATCCTACCAGAAGTTACCATCATACCTGTTCATGCTTCAACAAAAAAATTCTGGGACGTTGACAAATTTTGTCACTGAGGATGATCGGTTCAAATATTGCTTTTCTCACTCGGAGTTAGTAGAAGAAGGTTTCATACATGTCGTCTTGTGTTATGTGTGGATGACACGTTTTTAAAGAAAAAATACGATGGACAGATGTTATGTGTAGTCGCTTTAGATGCAAATAACCATCTTTATCCAATTGCATTTGCTTTTGTGGATAGTGAGAATCATGATTCTTGAAAGTATTTCATGTCAAAGCTAAAGGAAGCGATTGGGGAAATTGAGGACCTGGCGTTTATATCTGATAGGCATGCTGATAACTCTACAAAATAGAGTTATTTTACCACTTTTTATGTGCTAATTGTTACTTAATTCTTGAGTTTTTAAGTAATTTATTAAGTTTTTAAGTAATTTTGAGTTTAGTAGTCTTATCATGGTTTTATATACTTTTGTGTGTTTTTATAAGTATTTTGTTGTAAAATATTGTAGTTAATTATTTGAATTATTATTGTTAAGTTAGTGGTAAAAAAATGTTGTATTATTGAACTTAAATGTAAAATATAAATTAAGTTATAATTAATATTTTTAAAGAATTAAATTGATTTATTTTATAGTTGAAAATATTGTATTATGATTTATATTTATTTTGTAGGGAATTTATGCTCTTAAAAAGAAAGAAAAATGAAGGACAATATGACATTTTCAAGAAAGCAAGACAAGACAAATTTGTGGCATTTTTGCCTTCTCTCTTAGGCCCAAAGCAGCTGCCAGCCGAAGCCCAATCCAGCACATAGCAGAGCCCATTGCTGCCTTCAGTCATTTATGCCTCCCAGATCAACCTCCAGCCAGCTCCACGCACGCCGCAAGCACTCCACCAAGATCCATTCAGCAAATGCCACCTGCCAGCTTCAACATCACCCAACCTTCAGCAAGCATTTTTCCAGCCGCCTGAAGCAAGCTGCCCCAGCCCATTTCCCCATGCCCAAATTCCACATGCATCCAGCCTTCGGCCCAGCACATTCCACCAGCCCCCATGCAGCTGCCATCAAGCTTATTTTCCCAATTTTTTGAGCCCAACAAAAGCAAATTGTCCTTTTGTCTCAAAATACTACTTTTTACCCCACTTTCTACACATTTTACCCCAAAACATTATTATTACATCCTATATTTTACCCATATTTACCATATTATAATTAATTAAATTAATTTAATCAATTTAAATTGGTTATTTTAATACCTCATTTTGGGTGTCCATTTTTAAAAAGGAGGTTACCATACCAAAAATTCTACACATTTCAAAACCTCTCTATTCTCTTCATCTTCTTCTTCTTTTTGGTTATTTTCTATGTATTTTTAGAGGAAATATTTGAGGGTTTCTCCTCCAAATTTTCCTATTTATCTTTGTAATTTTTTTGTTTGTAATTTCTATTCTAGATATGAGTTTCTAATCTTTTTAAGATTATTAAGGTGATGATGAAACAATATGTAACTAGATAGTGTTTATTTTTTTATATTGATTTCCCATTTTGTGCAACAAAGTTTATGGAATTTTCTTCTTCAAATATCTTCTTTCATCTTAAATATCATGTATTTTGGATTGTTAGCACATATTTACACTTTATTCTTCATTAGTGCTAAAACATCATATTCTTTGTGTAAGACGTGTCATTAAATTGTACACATTCATGCTTAGAACAAAAATATTATGTTTTGCCTTATAAATAATGTTCATTGATTTATTTGTTATTTCATTAGATTGATTTACACTAAATGCTTTGAAATTATAATTTTGAAAAGTGAAGAAAAATCCTATCTTTTTATAAGTAATTTGTGCTTAAAATTATACATCTATTTGGAAAATGATAGTTTGATTTATTTTAACTATTACTAAAACTTGGGAATCAATGTACTTATAAATATTATTGAACTTATATTTTGTGGATTCTAATCCTTAATAATCTTATTTTACTATCTTGATTTCTACTTTTAATTTAGTTATATATATTGTCTTTAATTTCTTTATTATTATCTTTTATTTTATTTTTATTATACAAAAATCTCATCAATCTTTGGAGCTAGGTTATAATTTGTTAATTTTGGTTTAAAATAGTTTCCTTTTCGATTTTAGACAACTCCTTTGGGTTCGACCTCGTACTTACACAAACACTATTCTATAAATACGATTCGTGCGCTTGAGAGTATAAATTTTTAAAACATACCCGTTTTGGGTCCAACACATGCAAGTATTATACATGCCTTGGAAACTATTTTCCCCGATGCCTACCACGGTGCTTGCTACCACCACATTAGTATGAATGTGATTGCTGAATGCAAGATTGATCATTGTCATGTGTTGATGTATAATGCGACACATGCTTTTAGGAAATCTGAGTTCCACGCTCACTTCGACAAAATCAAATCAAAAGACCTAGCTATCGCTCAATACCTAGAATGCATGGGTTTTGATAAGTGGTCCCAAACTTACTTTCCTGGAAATAGGTGTGTCATTGTGAACTGTAATTTAATTTATGAAATCTTTTAAATGTATATTACTATTAAATGTTAGTTTTCCCGGATACTAGGTACAATATAATGACAAGAAATTACGCCGAAAGTTTCAACAATAAGATCTGGGACGCAAGGAGCTTTCTAATAACTACATTCATCATATTTATCCGCTTTACACTTCATTCCTGGTTCTGTGATAATAGAGAAAATAGTGAGAAGACTACTACAACTCTTGCACCGACATACGAGAGAGATTTGGTGGACATGGATGAGAAAGCTCGATTCTTGATCCCTTATGCCATAGGGAGGCATGAGTTCCATGTGTTAGATGGTGAGCTAAATGGTGAAGTCGACCTCCTGAATAAGACATGCACATGTGGTGTGTTTTAGCTTATTGGCATTCCATGTGTTCATGCACTATCTGGATCCTTTAAGACAGGGGTGAACTTTATTCTCTATGTTCAGATTACTATAAAATTGAGACATAGAGGTCCTCTTACAGAGAAACTATATATCCTACTGGTAAGGAGGAAGAGTGGATTGTTCCACATGACATCAAGACAATGAAAGTGAAAACACCCGCTCAAAAAAATCTGGTTGGTCGTCCAAAGAAGAAACAAAGTAGGCCTAAGAAGAAACGCCATCCTTCCAATGGAGAAAAATTGGTTGTAGAACGCAAGTGCAACACATGTGGAGGTCGAGGCCATAATAGGGAAACTTGTAAAGTTTGAGTTTGAAATTTATGAGACTTTGTTAGACTTTTATTTGTGTATTAATGGATTTGTTAGACTTTTTATTAGTGTACTACTTGACTTTGATGGACTTCTAAATTGTGTGGTAATGGACTTTGTTTTCCTTTTAATTTGACATATAAAAATGCCTTCAACACTTAGAATTTTTAAAATATTAATCTGTAATCTGTTTCAATATACCATCGAAATTGCATCGAAATGTGTAAAAGAACCAATTTTAAATGATTTAGTCAAAAGCATTGATGTGGCATCAAAATTATGATATGTAATCTATAAAAAAGAACTGCCATCGATATACTATCGAAATGGCATCGATGTATTGTATAACAGTCTTAATTACAAAATATATACCATCGAGTTACTATCGATTTGCCATCCAAATGACATCGATGTGGCATTGTTTATATACAAAACAAAGCAGAAATCAAAATAACTGTTCTAATAGAAAGAAAAAGTCAAGGGTACACACTCTCATAAAAAATATCTATGCATAATTTATCCCTGAAGTACTAAATGTGGTCGTCGATGGCATATGATAAGGGAATGTTTCCAAGAATAAACTCCAAGTGCTTGATGGAAAATACGCCACAATCTCCGCAGAAATCAATATATCACATTTGTAAGTTTATTGAAAATTCAGGGTTATGAGTCATGACACACTAAAGTTAGTACGTCTAAATACTTGGATCTAGACTGTGGGACAATATTTGTGGACATGCGTCACCAATTAAAATCTGGAACGGTGATCTTTGGTGTAGCTATTTTCAACTTGGGGTGTCCTTTAAACATACCAGAAGCATTGAGTAAAGATGGAAGCATCTTACCCAAGGCTCCATCAAACCATTCACATTATCATTGCTAATGTTTGAATGGTTTGAGTCAAATACAGTGATCATCCAATCTTTCACATTTATCTCACAAAGGACCCAATGACTCCCTTGAATGCACTAGTGGAAGTAATCTTGGTGCAATCACCCCAAGGCTTCCTGTATTTTTTCTTATATCCTTTTGTGAACATAAGAATGTCCTCATCCCATTGGTAAGACCTGCTCCTGCTCTTGAAGTTGTCATATCTGGCAGGATATACTGTGCAAATGATGAATCAAGTATTGTAGCAGTCACAGGGTACGTCTTCGGAAACTCAATAAGACGTCTCCGTATAAGATAATTTGCAACGTCGATATGCTGCAAAAAAAACAGAGTATCGTTAAAATAAAGTATTGTTAAAATGACATGAATGTGTTAACAATGAATACAAAAGACTTACAGTTTCTGCCAACAATTCTTTTTCCATTTTCAACTTCAGGAACCAAACAGGGGTGCCATCACAACCTTCCAACTTCCTCAGTCTGCTATTGTCAATCTCACCGAGTACCCATCGGTTAAAAGTTGTCAACATATCTTGATCCAACTCCTTTAAAGGATGGATCACCACTGGGTCCCTAAACTTTGGATGCTTGGCTGCTGGAGTATAGTCCTCGTACCTCACTGGTCGATGTCTAGTGCGTTTACCTGTAACGGAGCAATTATTAGACAATATACTTCATTTTGAAAAAATGTAATAACTCATGGATTAGTAGTACCTAAGGTCGTCTGCACTGGTTGAGGAGGTGTGTCTTCTTCAACAGGAGGCTCGTAACATATATGGAGGATGTCGTACTCTACGTCCTCTGCTGGAGTAGGTGTAGGAGTAGGTATACCACAAAGTGTTGCCAGCTTCCCTAATATAACTTCTTGATTCTTAAGGACGATACCTAGAGTGGCCTTAACCTCGTCCACTACACCTGATAGTCTGACCATCTCACCCAACACAGCCTCATAAGCCCTAGGAGCAGAAGCAGGAGCAAGAGCAGAAGTAGGTTCTGCATTAGTATCAGGAGCAGTCTCTGTCGGGGCATCCTCCACAAATATGCCAGCCCCCACGGCTATCTCAGCCACCGCAACAACCTCTGCCTCAGGATCAAAGGGTCTTCCTTCCTTAGGCGCAGGCTAGATCATATCTCGCAGCATTGCATATCTAGGAGCATCCCCCTCTGTCCTCTAATATATGTTGCCGAAGAAGTCTCGCTTGTTTGGTCGAGGCCTGAGGATAGAAATGCATGACAGCTGTAATGGAAACAACACAAGATAATTAGAAACTCCTGAAGGTAATTGGTATAAGGCAAAAGTTTTTGGATTTTTTAAATTTAAAATAACTTACACATCTCCTCGCAAGTATATTCTTCACATGCGAATGCTTCAGCTGGCCTATGCTCTCCCACTGTAACATTCTAGTGAGTTTGAATCCACAGGGCTTGGCGTATTCCTTCTGCAAATCAAGAATAGTCTCGTATGCCCAATATTGCAAGGCTGATGGATACCCCTTGTAGGTGTACTTTGCCTCCACCTGAACAACCTTAGAAGATTTCACCTCAATGGTCTTCTTTGCCTTCTTACCAGGTATTGTAGCACTAGTCGCTTTCATATCTCTATTGAATTGTTTCACGGTTGTATCGAATGAAAGGATCCCTGTGGATAATTTTCAAAAAACTCTAAATCCTCGACCATCGACAATGAATTTTTCCAAATAGCATTGTCGTTCTCAGTAGCCAGTAGTATCCTCTTCACAAAATAAACCAAATCGAGCTTGTACAAATCATCAGGTACATCGCACATACTAAGAGCTCGTTCCAACATAAAGAACCTAATGTCTTTCTCGGGTTCTACACTAAAATATGTATCGAGTAGGCGGGAGGACGATAGGTGAGGTTGAATGTCATCATCAAGTGGTGGACAAAAGCAACTCAGGTCAGTCATAACGGCAAACTCGTGCACCCCAAACTTACATAAGTTTGGGCCCATCAAGAAGTGCACCTCATCGTCACGCGGAGACTTCACCTTCTGCAAAGGCAGTGTGTGCACCAATGCCCAAGAGATCAAAAAGGCATGGGCTATGAAGAATGGTCCAAAAACAAACTCATTCACCCTCCCCAACAATCCATGCTCCTCAAACCTTTTCTTCAATTTAGTTAACCTCCCTGAACCACTATAGGTCATACGACCGACATAATGATCATCTATGGGATCTCAAGCGGTGGGATACATTTGGGTGGCATTTACAAAATATCCAACAGAGAGAGAGAGAGAGAGAGAGAGAGAGAGAGAGAGAGAGAGAGAATTAGTTAAATTTACAAAAAAAAACTCAGTCTGCTGTTGTCATCGAAATGCCATCGAATTACCATCGATTTGGCATCGAAGCAAAAAGAAAAATCAACATATACAAGTATGCATCGAAACAACATCGAAATACCATTGATATACCATCGAAATTGATTTTACAAATCAACAAACAAACTATCAATATGCCATTGAAATGACATCGATATACATTTAACAAATAACTACTGAACTAAGCCACCCTTGAATCAGCATCGAAATAACTTCGAAATTGCATCGATTATATACAAAATAAAATCAACAAACAATGTATTGATATGCCATCGAAATAGCATCAATTACGCATCAAATATCTTTCAAACAGATAACATATAAAAGCCATCGAAATCGCTTCGACATAGCATCGGTTTAGCATCGATGCATCACCATTTAAATGAATGAGATCAAACAACCATCGAAATGGCATCAAAATTATTATATTTATCAAAAGAACACTAAAACCAAGAAAACATCGAAATACCATCGAACTAGAATTGAAATTACATCGATGGACATTTAACAAATAACAACTAATACTAAAAGACCATTGAATCAACATCAAAATATCATCCAAATTTCATCGATATACAAAATGAAAACTGAAAACTATGCAAGCATCGAAATGACATTGATATAGCATCGATTTACTATCGCCTTTAATTGATCCATCAAAAATTCATCAATTGAGCATTGATGACACAACATCAATTATTCAAAAATATACACATGCATTGTTTCTAGTCGTGTATTTTCCATTGTGGTTGTTTCTTGAATTATTCAAGGGAATCTTGATCGTTGCAATTTATAAGCCAACATACGTCACGTAAAAAAAAATAAAGTTACAACTTATCCATAGACCAAAAATATTAAAAATTCCTATCGATAATGATTAAAAACAATCTCTAACCAAAAAAATTTCTACATATATTTATCGAGTTTTATAGAGGGGCCTAAAGATTAGCAACAAATATCGCAGTCGTACCAAAGATTTTCCCGCCATTGAATCACTTACTAGTAGGGCTGGAAAATCGTGTAAATGTGTCAGATTCGTGTCGACACGATTATGACACGATACGATTATTAAACGTACAAAAATACGAACACGAACATGATACGATTATTAAACGGGTCAACACAATAACACGATTATGACATGATTAATCATAACTATATGAAGAAAAAAAATCATAAAACCTATACAAATTATTCGTGTTATCGTGTCTGACATGATTATGACACGACACGGTTATTAAACGGGTCAACACGATTATGACATGACACGATTAAGGTAAACACGAACACGACATGATTATTAAACGTGTCAAAAACTCAAACACGAACACGACACAATTATTAAACGTGTCGTGTTCGTGTTTACCTTAATCGTGTCGTGATCCAAATTGCCACTCGTACTTACTAGAATATACCTATATATATTTATATTTATACCAAAAGGCCGTTATTGTTTGTTACTATCAAGTGTCGCATCCCTTATAATTAAGCAATTAATTAAAGTAAGTACGTGCCCTAATGTGTCTCGAAGTTAAAACAAATTAACCAAAGTACTGCGTTTTGAGCTACCAATTAAATGGATCAGAAAAAGAGCAGCCGGCACTGTGTTTTTTGTAGCTTTCTAGGAAGAAAAACCAAGCTAGATGAGTACACTTGCTCGAACAATTGTACAATTGCATATTGCTAAAAGCTCTCGATCTATATAATATAGGAGCAAATTAAAGTGGTCTCATCTTCAGAAAAGAAAGCCTGCACAAACTACAAAATAAGGAAGATTATTCACTTAAAACAAAACAATAATATAATTATATATATGTACAAAAATATCATTGGACTAAAGTCTACATTAACAGCACCAACTAAAGTCTACATCAACAGCACCAATCACGTTACAATGAAAGGTACCCCTACAATAAAAATTGTCGTTTCTCATTGACAGAAACAACTAGACAAGCTAATTAAAACTTACCCTTTCTCATGAACAAAAAGCATTCATGATCGACCTACTATCCCTTGACGTGGCCCCTTGGCTATATATGTATACATATGTCAAATTTGTCTTAATGACATTGTACGTACTCAGTTCGGTTTCAACTAAGTAAGGCCACATGAACTTTATCCTCTCAACTATAAAGTTCATTTATTTTTTTTTATTGATGGTTATTTGGAAACTCCATAACCATTCCTTTTGCTGGTCCCAGACCTTTTCGTAATTTAATTGACTTAACTATATACATATATAAAGTTAATTTTAATATCATTCTTATCATTCATATGTATAGAAGTCCATTTACAATTAATCTTTACTACGTTATTTGTGATTTTGTGTTATACAATTATTTATTGATAATGATATCAAGAAATAAACACTATAACTCGACAGCTAGCTCCTACGTACTACAAAAACACAATAGAATATGATTTATTATTAATTTTATTTGTTCACGTATCGATCGAGCCCAATGAAATCCAAACTACTAAATCCTTTTTCTTTTCGAAGCACCATATGTATTTGTTGTATGTACTACGGTTTGCTTAAGAATTTTTTTTTATAAAAATAAATAAATTTATAATAGCTGAATTACAAAAAATAAGTATAATATTATATTAGAAAAAATGAATATCACAATAATAATTTTTTTTAAAAAATAAAATTAATCTATAATTATATATAATCTAAAAGATGAAATTGGGCCAACTAGAATTCAAAATGAAAAAATATTTTTTTTTAATAACTCCGTGTATCACGAAAATGCATCATTTTGAGAGGTCAATTTCTAAAAGATGACCTAACCCACGTATGTGTAAACAATAAACGAAAATATCTCACATCTAACCATTAATAATAATAATAAGAAGAAAAAAAGTAAAGACGACCCATATATTTTCTCAGATATTCATCTCGCATTTTCAAATATAAATATATATTTATATATAGTTGATGTAGCAATTGATGATTCTTAAACGTGTATAGAATCTATTAGCCTAAGAATCGTACGTACAATATAAATATATATATATATATATTTTGTGTACTGCGATTTGAGAATATAATTATATAATTAAAAAATTAACTGTTTGTTGAATAAATGTACGTACCTACCTAGCTAAGACTTTTATATAATTGTGGTTTGCTGAGTTTCTCAACAAACTTTTAATAAATTACATTTAATATTCTTGTTTTACAGAAAAGGAAATACCAAAGGACAAATCTCAATTGAGAAAAAATTATACTTTGAGGAATCTTATTTGCACATGTAATCCTTTACGTGCATTTGGGGTTTTTTTTTGCCTTAGGCTTCATGCTATATTATTTATTAATAATATAATGTTAGATTAAATAAATGTCACAAAATGAGTTTGTTACATTTTGTAACATAATTTGAGAATTACAAATAAGTGGAACAAATATGTGTGTCTAAATTTATAACATACTTTTAGAAATTACATATCTTACAAAATCAGTAACTTTTTGTAATCTTCGAAAGATCACCTATTAATGTGTAAAATAAAGAGTTACACGTTTTCAAATTGAATTTAATGAGCTATTATGTTCAATAGCTATTGGAGACGTGATTTTGACTCCCAATAGGTGTATGGAAGTTACAAAACCAAAAGGGTAAGAGGTTGGACGTTTTTGTGAAAAAGTACAAAAATTGAGAAGTTACAAGCTCTACGCCGCGGTCTGGGAGTCAGAGTCTCACCACCGCGGCCTAGGGCACTGACAACCAAATTCTATTTTTGCATTTTCATCAATTTGAATGTTTGGAATACTTCAAGTAACTCCCAAATCTTCCCTTTAATTTCATAAACACCCAATTTAACATTGGTAACAACAAATGGTGTCTCAAAACACTATAAATATAGACTATTTGGTCAATTGTGAATATGAGTTTTTCATCCATTTTAGCACTTGGCTGTAAAACAAAAAGACTTGATAATTTCAGAGAGCTATTTCTAAACTTGTTCAAGTCTAGTAATCACCACTACTCTTCACTTGAGGTGGTGTAAGTGTTAGAGTGTTCTTTATATTTTCTATTATTCTTATTTCATTCTTTTGTTCTTATTTTTTTGTATTATCATTGTCTTGAGTTTGTAATCTTTTTTTCTATTACTTCCTCATATATCCAATTTACATGTATTTTGTGCATTAGAGTTGTAACTTTATTTTATCAATCCTATTGTTTGGTTTCTATATATTCCATTGAAATATATATATATATATTCTCTAATAGTTCACAGCTTGGGCAGCATGTTTAGAATGTTGTATTTCCCCCCTAATTTTGGGAAATTATTCGAGAGGAATTGCATTTCATTAATTCATCGATATATCACTACAACAAATTTGATATACAATGACTCCCTACAATGTCTTATACCATTGGTGTAAGACATTAAAATTTATCAGGGATTTTAAATGTCTGATGGTGGGAGACATTGAAAGTTTGTATTAATGGCTACAATTGGAAGACATCAAAAACGGTGGAAGACGTTGAAAATATGCTGGATACGTGGCTAGGGGAACATCCAACGTCTCCCACCGGGAAACGTAAGACACGTGGCACGTCTACCAGTGAGACGTTGGGTGTATAAGGGGGACATCCAACATTTCCCAATGAGAGACGTGCCATGTGTCCCACGTCTCCCAATGGGAGACGTTTATACATCCAACGTCTTTCACTGGGAGACGGGCCACGTGTCCCACGTCTCCCAGTGAGAGACGTTGGATGTCCCCCTCATATTAATAAAGCTTACTAGCTCACTTCTTGCTCCTTCATCGTCGAGTTACAGAGAGCAAAATACGAATTGGGGTTGCATTTTTTAGGGTTTTAAGGTAAGCTTTTCTCCATTTTCTTGAATTTTAGTTAATTTTTTTGAAAAAATAAATCTTAGGTTTAGCAATAAGATGAGTGATATATATGATTTTGTGTTAGTTTTACATTTTTATGCGTTTTGTTCTATAGATTGTAGGATTTCTTAGTTTTTCCATGGTAGGTTTCTATAGATTTTAGGATTTCTTAGTTTTTTTTTTTTAATTTAACATATCACGTTGTATAGATTTCATTAGAGTATATATGTTCATGATTTTTTTTTTAAAAATTATCATTATTTATTTCGAAATTTAGGTATATTTATATATATTTAAACTTTTTTTAAATTCTAACTATTTTGTTATATATATAGTTATGTTAAAATAAATTTATTAAATAATTTTAAAAATAGAAATATATGAAATTTTTTATGTTTTTGTTGATTATTGAGTTTTTAGGTTATGAAAAGTTTTATTGATTTTTTGTTTTGGATAATTAGTGGCTCATTAGAGTTTTTTTTTATTTGTTTAACAATCATTTACTTATTAAATATTTAGTGATATTTGTTTAGTAATATTTAACATATTAATTAATTTAATTTCGTAGGTTGTGATTTTGTTGGTGAGATTTTAGAGAGTATTTTTTGGATCAAAATTTCTATATCAATCATACATTTGAGGTAATTAAGTTTATAATATTACAATAATAAGTTATATATTGCTAGAAATTTAGTGATATTTTATTTTTTATTTATTAATTTTATTTTATTGGTTTGTGGATTTAATAGCGAATTCGATTACTACGTGAAGTAATTTTGCTAGATTTTGGATTATTAATTGGAAGAGATACATATATATTCTCTTACTTCTACTTTTAATATTATTAAACAAATGTTAGAGGAGTTTGAATATCTTAAATATTCATCCATAGTGAAGTAGGTTCTGAGATTAAAATTGTGTGTTGCGGTGATAACAGAAGGTTGAGAACTTGTGTGTTTTAGTAAAGTAGGTTATGAGAAATTTGGTTGTGTGGTGCGGAGCTATAAGGAAGAAACTTATTGTATGTTGTGTTGAATTGTTTGTTTTGCTATTCACATGCAGATGGTTAGGTTGCTATTATAGGGGAAATCCTGCCCGATTTTATCAAGGATAATAAACAATTAGTTTTATATAGACATCCAACTTTATCACGTGCTTATTTAGTGTCGTTTTTTTTCATAGACATAGGAGAATATGAGGATGTTGAAGGACAATGTGGCATGTGGATACTACATAATGAGGATGTTGAAGGATTTGATTGAACATGCGTGTCCCGGACATTACTTGAGAACGGTATTATTAATTAAAATTTACAAATTATTTTTGAAACTATATATATATATAAATGTAATCAAATAATTAATTAATATATTTTACTTTATATTTTTTGCAGCTAACAAGTATGTCATATATAGATGCACAAATTGATGAGTTGCAACAAGAATGGACGACATATATGTTACCGATAATCCAAAGTTACTGACCTCGTTATTAGGTTTTCTTATTTTTTACCTCTTTCTTCATACACAATGCAATATTTGTTAATTTTGAATATGTCTAACAAATATTTTGTTTCTTGTATACCTCTAACAAATATATGTCTAACCAATTTTGTTTTCCTTGCTTATTTTTATTTTATTAATTATGCCAATTTCAATTTAAATTAATATTAGATTGATTTCAATTTAATTAATTATTAAATTAATATTAAAATAATTTCAATTGAATTAATTATTAAATTAATATTAAAATAATTTCAATTGAATTAATTATTAAATCAAATAAAAATAATATTAATTATAAATTAATATTATTTTAATTTGATTTAATAATTTCAATTTAATTAATTATTAAATTAATTTCAATTAATTAATTATTAAATCAAATAAAAATAATATTAATTATAATTTAATTTAATTTAATTTTTTTAAATTTGGGAGACTTTCAATGTCTCCCATTGGGAGAGGTGAGAGACTTCCCACATCTAAATGGAGCTGGATTAGAAAGGTACTGCTGAGGTGAAGCTGTCAAAATAACATGTTATCTTATTAACCGATGTCCTTCTACAACCATTGGCTTTAAAAATCCACAAGAAATGTGGATTGGAGTAGCACCAAAATATGACCATATAAAGGTGTTTGGCTGTTTCACATAAGGCAAGACAAGTTGCAATCAAGGGCATGATAATGCATGTTTCTAGGCTACCCGGATGGTGTTAAAGGCTATAAGATATGGTGCTTGGAAAGTGGATACAAGAAGTGCATAAATAGTCGTGATGTAGTGTAATAGTCAAGATGAGATGGCCATGAAGTAATCAAGTACATAAAAAACAAGTCATATTGAGAAACAAGAACCTCCTCTAGAAGAACAAGCTACTGAAGAAGTTAGCAATACTCAACAAGAGCTGGAAAGCTACCAATTAGCAAGAGACAGAGATAGAAGAGAAATAAGACCTCTTGACCGATTTGGCTTTGCAGAATGCACATCATTTGCACTTGCTGCAACTGAAGATTTTGATAGTGCTGAAATGAATACATATCAAGAAGCAATAAGTTGTAAAGAAAAGGCAAAATGGAATGAAGCTATTCAAGAAGAAATGAACTCACTCATGAAGAATAATACATGGATCATTGTAGACAAGCCACCAGGACAAAAGTTGATACGATGCAAATGGATATTCAAGAAAAAGGAAGGGCTGCCAAAGTGAAGGAAAAGTGAGGTACAAAGCTAGATTGGTGGCATAGGGATTCAATCAAAGAGAAGGAATTGAATTTAATGATATTTTTTCTCCTGTAGTTAGACAGACTTCTATTTGAATTATGATGGCCAATGTAGCTAAATATGATCTAGAAATGGATCAAATGGATGTTAAAATAACCTTCTTACATGGTAGGCTTGAGGAGAAAATTTACATGGTGAAACTTGATGGTTTCAAGAGTAGTAAGCCCAATCAAGTTTGTTTATTTCAAAAGTCACTTTATGGACTCAAGATGGCACCAAGGCAGTGGAATCTAAGATTTGATGAGTTCATGACCCATATTGATTTCAACCGAAGCAACTATGACCCATGTGTCTATTACAACAATAAACAGTACTTGTTGTTGTATGTAGATGACATACTGATCATTGGGAAGGAGAAACAAGAGGTGGACAAGCTTAAAATGCAACTAAGCTCAAAGTCTGAAATGAAGAATTTATGTGAGGCTAAAAGGATATTGGGAAGAGATATTGAGAGGCAAAGACCACACAATAGAGATGCATAAATTTTTTAACAAACTTTGCATGAAAGATGCAAAATCTGTAGCTACACCCGTAACACCACATTTCAAGCTTACAAAGGAACAAGCACCCAAAACAGATGAAGATAGAGAATATATAGACAATGTTCCTTGAATGTACTCAATGGTGTGCACTAGACCAAATTTAGCTTATGGACTCAGCATGGTTAGTAGATTTATTTCAGATCCAAGAATTGAGCATTAGTCGTCCTTGAAGTGGATACTCAGATATGTAAAAGGGTCATTGGATTTAGGACTTCTGTACAACGGAGATTTAAATGCAGAAAGAGTGGTAACAGGCTTTGTAGACTCTGATTATGAAGGTGGCATTGACACTAGAAGGTCACTCACGGGTTATGCTTTTAAAGTCCTAGGTGGATGTCTAAGTTGGAAGGAAAATCTTCAAAAGGTAGTGGCTCTATCATTGATATGGCTATTTGACTGGCTGGTTGGTTTGATGTACCCTTCATAAATTCAAAGGAGAGCCTTCCTAGGAGAAATGCTATGGTAACCCTACACTTGGGATCTAAGGGGATCGGGTGGAATTCAAGGTCTGGGTCAGGATACATGGAAAATCGTAGTCTCCTTCTTTTCCCCTCTTCAACCTCGATGATTTGATGCCAAAAGTGGGCTCGAATGTATTCACATTCGAGATTCTTTTATGAAAGTTGGGAGAGTAAAAATGAAGATGAAGAAGATGAATAAGGGGTATAAATAGGAAAAAATGTGGCATTCGGCGGGGGGGGGGGGGAATTTGAGTAGGAAAGGACGTGTGCAGAAAGAGAGTACTCTTAGCATCCATTCCTATGTTGACACGTGTCCACACTCGAGTGTGGTAGGTGGGTATGTTTTCTGAAAGTGAAGTTCAAAAGTTTCATTCTCATAGGGTTCGAACCAACACTTTTGAGGGGGCAAAACGTTACACCAAATTTTGAGAACAAATAAACAACCTTGAAATGTATGCTCGTAAAGTGTAAGCTCGGAATCAATAAGTATTAACATTATACTTGTGCAAATAAACATGAAGTTCCAAAGAGCCATGTCATTTGTAGTCGAGCATGAGTTGTAGGCTCGAAGGCAACAAGAAGTCTCCTCCAAAAGGTGAGTTCGATGGACCCATCAAGAAATAAGTTAGAGACAACTGGAACGATGATCTCGAAAGCGCGTTGAAGCAACATTCAAGCTTGAAGACGCATTAAACTAATACACAGAGACGTCATTAGGGTATCCATATAATCATGGGGATTTAATTCAAACCGTGTAATTAACCCTATTGTGTAGGGATTTTTATCTACATTAATTGTATTTTAATTAACAGATTTGTATTTCAAATTTAAACCTAATATGTATCTTGTAATATCCCTAAGATTAAGGGAGAATTCTTGGAACCGGGTCTATAAATAGCCTAGGTTTAGTCATTTGTACACACACACACACTATTTTGTACTGAGAAAGACTCTGTGAAATTGCTCTAAAAAAGCTTTATCACAGATTTTAATAAAAGTGACTCGTGGACGTACGCAGATTTTGTTGGGGTTAGTGCCCTTTAAAGTATATGTTTTGAACAATGCTTTATGAAATAAATAATTGAAATGAATTTGAGCATATATTGTTTATTTATTATTATTATTATTAGAATAATATTATATGAATATCAAAATATTCTCAAATTCATTATTGTGACTACAATCTTGTATTGGTACAAAAGGATTAAGATTGTAGGGAGCGAATTAAACAATTCGCAGTAAAACAAAGTTATATGGAATCTTTGGATTAAATACTGTAAATACGATTCACTAGTATTATGAATACATGTAATCTAGATCCGAATTACTGATGTAGTAGGACATCTTAGTGGAGGTACTTTATATAAAGTGGTTATACATGAACGAGACCATATATGTTATTAATACTTATTAAAATTGTTTACTTTATAAGTATTAATTAAACATATCAATAAGATGATTGTAACATCCCGTAAAATCTCTTAACATAATTTGCGGAAAAACATAACCATTTTCTACGATTAGGAAATCGAAAATTCATATAAAAAAACTTTTCAAAACATGCAAGAGATTGGAAGTATGCGCATACTTAAAAGTAAATTACAGTGTCATAATTTTAAAACATTCAACAAGCCCAAACACAATTTCTTAGTTATCAGATGGGTTCTAGTTCCCAAAACATAAATTCCCCAAAAGGTCGGTCCACATGTACATCCTTTGCAAATAAACTCCAACGCTCACTGATCCACCTTGTCTTTGAGCTTACTTACAACACAAAACAACTAGGTAAGTGAAACTCTTAGTAAGAACAACTTAACAAACATAACCACATAAACAGAGCAAGAACTTAACTAACTGTAACTAGGTAGATAATCAACCAAGAATAGGATTCTGATCAAACCGAACCCTAACATACAATTTAAGAACGTGCAAACGTGCTGACAAACTTATGGTCATGCCCCATAACCAAAAATTGTATCCTGAAAGTACACCTGCACGCAAAAAATCCCAGAGCATACATACAGTCTTAACTGGTAACCTACATACTTACTTACTCAGTTGTATCATAACATACATACTTACTTACTAATTCGTATCAGTGTATTAAGAAATTAAACAAGTCGATTAGTGCTAGATTATAAACCGTAATGAAATAGTAAACACTCACTCAAAAGTACAGAACTTTTACGTGTTTCAGTGGTTAAAATCCACATAGTCCACGAGTCAATATTATTACTTTTCTCTCTCTATTTCTGCAGAGTTTTGGTAATGCAAAATAATGGGCCCCCCTTCCGGTCCAACATTCCTAGTATTTTATAAGGGAATTCCATAGACAGATTTGGGTAACTGCGTAAATAAACCGCGTAAATAAATAATGTATATAATTAATACTGATTATTCCCATTTACATTGGGATATGATTCGTATAACAAAATAAATATACTCCTGTTATCTTAGATAATAAATGATAAATATATGATACAACTTGGTCATTAATGAGCGTATAAAGAATCCCCGAATCTCCTGGGATCCTTCAGTATACATTATGTCTAGGTTCTCACGAGCTGAATGTCTCACTCGAGCTCATGTTTAGCGACTACCTGAACCTGAGCTCGTAGTAAGTTCAAAGCGCCGAAAGTTGGATCTCACCATTATACATCTCGACCTCTATTGTTATCCTAAGTGTTGGTCAGATAATAAACTGTATACCGAGTACGAACTGGATTGAATCTCGAGCTGCTCAAATCATTAATAACCAGATATTCTACTTGGCTATTTTTCCACATATTTATCTGCCAGCTGTACCCGAGCTAAGTAATTGAACTCGTGCTAATTTTAGGGTACAAAAACTATTCAAGGCAAGAGTTGAAATTAGGAAAAATCAGGAAAATGTCATATTTGGAAGAAATTTGTTCTTTAGGGTCAAATATGTAATTGAGACAAAAAAAATAATTAATATATTAATTTTTGACATTAATAAATTAATTAATATAATTTTCAAAAATGGCATTTAAATAATTAAGATAATTAATGTTGAATTAATTAGTTTTATTTATTTAAATAATGTGAAAATATATTTATGATAATTCAAATTGGATTTGAATTTGAAATGATATTTATTCTTTAATTAATTTGATAATATAAGTTATTAGGTTTAGATATTTTTTAATAAATAATAATTTAAAGAAAGTGATTGGAACACATCCCTGAAATCTTGGCTGTGTTACACGCCAACTACAATGGATGCACTGTTGTTGGCGTGTAACAAGGTTCAAGATTGGAACTTGGAAATTTCTTTTATTGATTTAATAATTGGTTTATAATTTGAATTTTGAATTTTAAATTTAATTAATTCTTTTATAAATCTATCATATAGAAATTGTTTCACAATATATGCTTCACAGAGAGAAAATTATGGGCTTTTCATAGATAGAAAAGTATATCGTATTTTTTTTATTCTTGAAAACTGTCTAAGACTAATATTCCAAGATCCTATAAGTTGAGTACATCTCATGAATCATAAATTTTCCCATCATTACTCTACGTGCCCACACACGTCTTGAGGTGTAGAGATACACCTTGGAAGATCTTAGTCTGAGTATATGTAGCCGGCGGTCGACCGAGTATCTATCTCCCTGAAAAGAGAGATCGGAGGGGAAAACCAATGCTCAAGAGCCCTTGAGCGAGAACTTCTCGGAGAGGCCCCCTCAAAGAAGCATTCAAGAGTGAACACATATATTGATTTCCCGGAAAGCTCGAGAAGCCTCCTCAAGAAACAAATCAGCAGATTTTTCGGAAGACCGGGGATCACAAAAAGATAGGATCGTTCATATCGTGCGACCACCTACCTCTGGCCTTCCAGCGCACCTCTGTCCTGTGCATGGAGAGAGGTAAGGTGGTACCATCGCCTCCATGGTCCCCTTTAATTTTCTGTTAGCATACGGGGACCACACCTTTTTTCAAAAAGGCATGATCAGAGAGCCAAGGCCGCCCAGTCAACCTCACCGCTCGTCGGCACGTATTTGGTATCTTTTGCGTAATCCCCACTTAATGGGCATATTAACATTTTTTTACTTAATTACCCAATCTTAAGCCCCCCATGCAACCTATAAATAGAGCATGGAGGGGTCATTTGTAAGGATCCCGATCCAAAACCTTAAAATTTGGAATCCCTACTTTTACCTTAGAGCAAGACTATCCCTTGTCCAATTTGTAAAACCCTAAAAGGGCTTGTGATATATTTATATATATTTTTTATGAATATTGTTAATATTCTGTATGTTCTGGATGTTTGTAAACTGCACGTTTAAAATTGAGTTTATATATTTTTAGACCGTGTGTTTTGTCTCATTACCTATTTGGATCCTACGTTTTAATAAATTACTTTTTGGACCTTATGTTTTGTAAAATAGTTAAAATAGAACCCTAAATACGATTTTGGTCAATATTTTCTCAACTAAAATCACAAATAATTTACTAAACTAACAATCCAGAACAAAAATAAAATCATTCTGCTTAAAAACTGTGTTATTATATTCAATTTTTTTCTTTATCAAAATTGAGTTTATGGTTTTATTTTAACAATTTTATAAAATATAAAGTCTAAAAAATAATTTGTCAAAATACAAAGTTTACACAAATAATGAGACAAAATATAGAGTAAAAAAATAAACCCTTTAAAATTTTGTGATAGTTAAAGTGCAACTGTTTTGCTATTAAAATTTGGTCTAGGCTCAAGGTTGTTAGAGGAAAGTACGAACGAACATCATTTTCCTCTATGTCATCTGAACGTCTCTATAAAATAGCCGCCAAGGACGATCCTGCTTTCAACTTTTAGATTACGCTTATTTTATTTGTTTGTATGAAGACATTAACTATCTAGTATTACTTTTTTTTTTTTTTTTGGTTTAATGTATGAAAGACAATTAATTATGTTTTATTTATTTATTTTTTTTTTAAAAAGACATCAATGTTATTTTCATATTTTATTAATTCTAATATATTATATTAGAAATATATTTTATTTCTGAACCGTGAGTATGGTTGTGACTATTATTTCTGGACAACATTAATTCTATAAAAAGACATCAATGTTGTCCATTGTAAGAGATGCTATGGGTAGTTTGTAGATATTTTATTTTAAAAAAATATATTATTATCTATAAATTAGAATTTAAAAGTATAATTTGTTCAATTTCTAATTGACCTCATATTTGAATAAACTTAAAATCAAGATTTTGCAACAAAAAAAATATATAAATAAGATTTTAGTTAAGGATTAAAAAAATTAGATTAGGAACTTAAGTACGTATAAAGAACAAAAATAATTATGAATTTTGATTGCAAAAAAATCTTATCCAGTATTTTGATGAAGAAAATTTAACTTTAGAAACAATTATAATATATTTTTAAAAAATAAGATAAATCTTGATCAATATTTTTTTAAGAAAACAAAATATTTTAAATAAATATTATATGTTAGGTTAGTGTCAAGTTACACGTCACTAATTAATACTCATTAAATATTTTTAAATAATTTTTAAATTAATCACAATCATTTAATAATGGTACATCGATTAAAATTAATGTAATTTTTAATGTATATGTATTGAAATAACCATTGAGCACTGAACATACCTCTATGTATAAAAAAAATGTGTAGAAAACAAAATGATTGATTTTAACAGTTTCTTTTGTTAACTTTAATTAAATGTACTTTTAAAATAAATTAAAATTATATATTTATTAATTATATTAATATAAATTCAAATATTATAAAAGTTCATTACTATAACTTGATATTTATTAATTATATATATATAAATTTAAATGTAATAAAATATTATTATTATAATAATATTTAATACTAGACTAGATATTTATTAATTATATTAATATAAATTCAAATGTTATAAAATATTATTACTATAATAATATATAATACAAGACTATATATTTAATAAATAAATATATATTTATTAATTATATTAATATAAATTCAAATATTATAATATATCATTATTATAACTAGATATTTATTAATTATATTAGAGTAATGATATGTGCACTCAAAATATATACCCAAACATTACACACGGTGATGTGGCAGTTTAGTCCATTAGTTTAGTCTCTAATGCCCTCAAGGGAAAAACCGTCATTGCCACCTTTCCGGCTAATCCCAATTAAAGCCTCATAATTTCTGTTACTTCCAATATCCTCAAATAATCACTAAATAATTTCTCATTACCCGATAAATCCTGGTAATGTACTAAATTACCAAAATACCCATAGGCTTACCTGAGCCGGGTATTTTGCCCCGTTGTTACTAAACCACTACTTTTCTCGCTAGGACCTTCTCGTGCTGAACAACTCAAATATATATCCACATAATAATGTGGTCCCAATCAATATGCACATATAGATACAAGTATACCTCAACGGGCCAAAATTATAAAAATTCCCTTCTAATAAGAAACAGACCCACATGCATGCTTAATACACCTAAACATGCAAACATAGTCATATTATAATATAACTCACATAATTCTTATGATCATGCATATAATCACATAATAATTCAATTATTGCCCTCCTGACCCTCTAATCAAGGCATTAAGCCTTATTAGAGAAATTGGGACGTTGCCGTTTTTGTTTTGTTTCTAATGTTTTTTAAATGTTAAAAAATTGAAGTCAACTCTTGAAGCCGAGACTCAGCAAATAGTTGAATCTAGTACCTCTGATTCTTCCTCGGTTGATCAAATGAAGATATTACATCAAGTTCTTGGTTAAAGGTGGGCCACAAGTAGGGAGTTGGCCGCAAATTAAACGATAAAGCATCAACTCGTCCATCCCAATACACTCAGTCTCAAGCGCCACCTCAACAGTCGGCTAATGATATACGTGAATTGGTTGATATGGTGAAGACCATGAATGAGTAGCTTCAGTACATGTATCAGCAACTTCCACTTGAAAAGCGTTCGACAACAAATGTGGAGATGCAAAATACATGTCAACAATTTTACCAGAAGCATGTAGATTCGTCTTCTGAACCTCAGACACCTCACATGTCTCAAGGTTCAGCTTTTCAACCTTCAGCAGGGCATCCTGACATGCTGGGACCATTGCGGACGTCTTAACCTCCGGCCCACCCATACATGTATCCATAATCGATGCCTCCGTACCCTCAGGCTTATTCTCCTCATATGAGTGGACCTTCGTCGCAACCTCCACCTCCTCATATAGAGTGGACTGACGTCTCAACCTCTGTCCTATCCCTATCCATACATGTATGGAGCTGGAGGATCATCGTTACCTCCACAATATACGTGGTCGATGCCTTCGCAGATACCACAGCCACCACAGACTTGGCAGGCATCGAAAATGGATGATATAGAAAATGCTGAGAATTTGAGAAATTAGATTTTATATTAAACAATTACTATTAATTAATATATTATTATATGCACGGATATTAATTTTGTAATCTGAACAAATTATTATTTTTATGCATATTTAATTTAGGTATTATTGTTTTTATGAATTAAAAAATATTATTTAAAAATAATTTATATTTTCTTTTAATAAATACTTTTTTATTTATAAAAATATATTAAGATAATAATAAAAAATTCGCCGCTAATTATTAAGGGCGAAATTTAATTTTGAGAGGACGTTTATTTTTTAGGGCGATACTTTTTTTTTTTTTTGAAATAAGGGCGATACTTTTTGTTATAGGGCAATAGGTAAATAACAAAATAGAAATTGAAGGAAAAGTAATTGTTGTATTTCCTTCGGTAAATTAATGCGGAGCCGTACAGTGAATATATACACAAGGACACGTGTTGACTATGAATAGGCTGAGTTAAAAACAAAATTAATACTAGCTGTAAATAATACATGGTAAATCTTATTCATATAAATTGTACGTACTATAAATGTACATATACATGTACGTTAAGTTACGTACTATGTTTTTGGGATCAACTTAATTTGCATGTTTTTTTTTTTGTTTTTTTTTTAATAATTGATAGATATTGTTTAATTTGTCCACAAAAGAAGCAAATGTGTTTTTTTTAAAGAAAGACCTGATTTTGTTTCCATTAAGGATGTCTATATATAATACATATCTACATCGATCGATGAGGACAATTAGAAGTTATATATCTCTCTCACTAAAACTCAAATGAACCAATTAGAAAGAATAAAGAGTCCTCGTCTACCTTCCCTTTTCTCAAACGACGTTGCTACTACTATTATTAACAACAATTACGTACGTTGATCGAGATCATGATTATTAATATCATCGTTAAATGATTGTGACTCACCTTTGCGAGTTATATATATATATATATATATATTTATATATATAGGGATATATGTAGACTCCAAGGCATATTGCCCTTTCCATATCATCATGGCCGGTATATAATAAATAAATAGATTATGAGTCTTCTAATTATTAATTAGCACACATACCCGAAAAAAACAACAACAACAATAGACGGCTACATAGACTCATATAAATATATATAATTAATATTACCCTCCATCTACATCAAGGGATTAATTATTATACATTCTATTAATAAATAAATTATGTTTCTTATAATAATAAACCAATCAATCAATTTTTGGGAGTCTATGGATCTTGACGTGAACACTACTTATATGAAAGATAATTAGTTTATAAATATGTAAGTAAACTTGGGTAAACATAAAATAGCAAACCATATTTCACATAAGCACTACTACAAAAAATGATTTTTAGGACTCGTGTGTTGCGAGTCCTATATTTGAAAGCCTTAAAAACTGAGGTCAACGCAAATCCTAAAAAATCTTATTTTTAATTTTTAAAAAATTAATTGATAATCAAAGCTCCCGTCGGATTCTCCAATGGGAACGGCGGGGCCACCACCCCACGGTGGTGGTTCGGGAAAATGATCACTGGGCATCGAAGCCCAAGTCTCGGGGAGCGTCGTGGTGGTAGTGGTTCTTCTTGGAAAGGCCTAGAATAGCCGGATTTGAACTATGATTTCTCGGACCTCCATGGATTCCAGCGAATGTTGACTTCCAATTCCGAAGAGCATTGAGTGCAATCCTTTAGTGGGTTTTGATACCCAAAGCACAAGGAATGCATTGGTGGTGTTCGTTTGGGTCGGGGTGGCTTGAGGCGGTTGGAAAACACTCAGAAGAGTTTGGGCAAAATAGTACCACCGCGACTTCGAACGACTCTCAGCGGCGGAGGGCGGCGCGTGAGGGGCTGGGCTTGCGAGAGTCGAAGGTCGCCGACCTTCTACGTCCATTGTGTCGGCGCGTGTTGATGGGAGACGACGGCAGGGCGACGGTCGAGGCTTCGTATTGACAGAGACGGGAGAGAGTTGTAGAGGGAAGAGGCAGCTGATTTTTTTTCTTCTTCCTTTGTGTGTGCTGATGAGAAATAATGCTCTAATATAGCCCAATTCGAAAATGATAGAAATTTTTGTCATTTTTTACTGTAAAGTTTTTAGGACACGCTTTGGGAGTCCTTAATACATTTTTAGGATACCCAAAGTGAGTCCTTAAAAGTCACCGCTCATATTATTCTTAAATTTTCTATTCAGGTTTTTTAGGACCCACATATATTTTTAGGACATTCATTGCAAGTCAAAAATATGTTTTTAAGGGCTCTTAATGCGAGTCTCAAAAAGTCAAGAAACTTTTGTTCAAAAAAAAAATTTTAACTTTTAGGACACTCATCAGTTTTTAAGACTCAAGAAATTCTTCCTAAAAAGTTTAGAAGCTGTTTTTAGGACTCTCATTTAAGTAGAGTCTCATTTAAGTGGAGTGTCCTAAAAAAAATTATCCTAAAAGGAGATTTTTGTAGCAGTGAAAATATATAGGAAGACACAGTATCCTTCTGATATATGTTAATTTACTATGCAGAGTACGTACTAATGAACAATTGGATCGTGTAATACACTTTCTTACAGTTTATAAAATGAGTAATCGAGTAATATATATATATAGCTACAAACAATTACTTATATGCGCATGACATGATGACGCTCTAGTAGCTATATATATATACATATAAATATATATATATATATTTATATATATATATATAAAGTTGGATATCTAATTTGAATATTTGTAAAGCTAAATTAACTAACTAGATATTAAACTGTTGAGCAGGAGCAATATAATCAGCAGAAGAAGATGCAGAAGAAATAGGGTAATTCCAGTTAAGTAGTTCTTCAATCATCTGCATTGCAATTTTATCCTCATCGTTCTGGCTGCAGGCCGCTGCTACCAGCTGATCATGCTCCGAACAACTCTTACTACTCCCAAGTACTACTCTCGTTGACTTAGTCAACAGGTCAACATTATTGGTTCCCACATGTTGATCCCATTCTTGATCATCAATATCTGAAATAGTTGTAGCACTACTAGTGGTAGTAGTAGTAGTCGCTGCTGCTGTTGTTGCTACTGTGGGGTTGGTAGTGGTGGTGGTGTTCTTGTTCTGGCCACGGCCGAGCTCGATTCTCATGACCCAGTCGGAGCCAGCACGAGATCCGGCACGTTTCTGCCACACCCCGATGTGAGAATTGTCGTTGTCGAGTCTAAGGCAAGTGAGGGAAGGAGAAGGGTCCTTGCAGGACTTCCTTAGCTTAATACTAAGTAGCTCCGAAAGCGCCTTGGGACACAACGGTGCTGCATCACGACCACCATGGCGATCAACATCGTGATCATCATCTGGTACTAGTGTCTCACTGTTATTAAGGTCGTTACTACTCTTTCCAGCAGGGAAATTTGTCTTGGCGTTTTGACCATTCATCAATATGGCTGCCTGGTCGTATGCCCGAGCTGCAGCCTCAGCCGTCTCAAATGTCCCCAGCCACACCCTTCTCTTCCTACAATATATATTATTTAAATATTCGGAAGAAATCAAACCATTGTAAACATAACTCACTCACCAACTGAACATATAATATTTACATGCTTTACCATTTTATATATATTATATAATCAAGCCACCTCTCAGAACTATAAACATATAAATATATTTATTTATATATAATATAATGCACGTACTGCTGTTATTTAAAAAAAAAAAATTGGAGTGTAATAAAGAAGGTGGGTGAGCTTTACAACTTACAGTAAAGGGTGGCGAATTTCTGACACCCAAGAGCCCCACTGGCGTTGCCTGACGCCTCTGAACTTTCTTGACTGTACCATATTTTGATGAGAGAGAGAAATATGATCAACTGGGGAGTTTTGCAGAGAAATCAGAGAGAAAGATATATAATTTTGCTTGATAAAGTTGAAATAATGAGAGAATAAGAGTAAGTATATAGTGGAAAATAGAGTAGAGAAAGGGAGATTAGTACAATGTTTAGTGGGTACATTTAAGTGCGTTGTCGGTGGATTTGTCGGAAAGTCTTTAACCAATTAGTTCCCTTCTGCAATAAAAGTTCTCACCCGCTCAACTAGGGGCTCCCTTCTTATTTAATGCAGTTCAACGCCTTATTTATATATATATATATATATAAATATATAGGATTATTCTGCGTAGGAGCTTCAAAAAAGGCCCATTAGTGGGTTCTTTTGTATTTCTAATCAGTGTACAATTTTGAGTGTAATTTTTTTTAATGAGTGTATATATTCATGCAAATATTTAGAAAATTTTGAATAATTTACCGTACTGAAAATTAGATTTAAACATGTTATTTTTCACACACATAAAAAAATTAATCACACGTACAACAATCTATTTTTAAACTAGTTTTCGGCACTGTAAATTATTCGGAATTTTCTGAAAATTGCAGGATGTTCTAAATAACTACAATATATACGATCATAAAAAAAATCGTGCCGAAAATTATTCACGGGTCAGAAATATAAAAGAGCCCCACCCCTACCAAAGAAATTTCCTAAATATATAGGACAATTCTTCTATAGGGACTTCACTTTAAGCCCTACCAGTAGGGCTCTCAGTGTTTCTCGACCCGTGAACAGTTTTCGGCGCGACTTTTTTTTATGACCGTGTATATTGTAACTATTTAGAGCATCCTGCAAATTTTCAAAAAATTCCGAATAGTTTACAGTACCGAAAACTAGGTTCAAACATGTTGTTTTCCACGCGCATAAAAAAAATTAGTCACGTGTGCAACAACATGTTTGAACCTAGTTTTCGGTATTGTAAACTATTCGGAATTTTCTGAAAATTTGCAGGATGCTCTAAATAGCTACAATATACACGGTCATAAAAAATAATCGCGCCGAAAACTGTTCAAGGGTTGAAAACACTGAGAGCCCTGCTGGTAGGGCTTAAAATGAAGCCCCTATAGAAGAGCTCTCCTATATATTTATACTACCATCTAGTGCTTTTATATTTATATATACTAGCAATACACATTTCTTTAGCTTTATTTAGAAATTATTATATTTTTTAATTATCATTTAAATTTTAAATAAAAAAATATTGTTATATATTATAAAAGAATAACCCAAACATATTTAAAAAAATTAAGCCAAAATATTGTTCATAGTTTGAAAACAAATTGTTATCCATATTTTCACTTCCGGACACGTAGCAGCTAGTAGTGTTTAGTAATGAGGTAAGTCGTGAGATGCTAAGAGTGAGACCGCTCAAGAAGCCTAGTTCGGACCATCATGGACATCTCCGAGGTAAGTCACGCTCCGAGGTCTCTCTTCAGGGCGAGGGTTCCAGGTGAGGCTACATTTTTAGGTCAGCTGGTAAGTCGTGAGTGTCTCCGAGTGAGGTCACCCCCCGAGGTTCATCCTTAGGGTCGAGGCCTCTCCAGGTGAGTCCACGTCGGGAATAGCTCTCTTCCCTCACTCATCCCCCAGTTCTAAGATTCTGGTTCTCGAACCTAGGATAGCCACCAGATGTTAGTCACTGGAATTGTGGGCCACCAGGCGATCATCTAACAACTTTATGCAGTCCTCGATTAGTGGTGTCAAGTTCATACAATCGACATTCTCCACAACGCCGCCTGACATGGACAAACGTGCACCGCACCCTGACAGACGCAGATATGTTTCCCATAAAGTTGGTGTGTGATTTTCTACAATAGGCCTCGTAGAATCCACGTGGGCCATAGTCTTTATTATAACACAACCCTTTATGTATTAATTTAACATTAATGCCCTTATATTAATGAAAGATGATTAACATTAATGATCACAGTCTCTATAAATAGGGCTGAGGTATCTCCTTGTAAGGGGTTGGATATTTTAGAGAGAGAGTCTTATACTCAATACAATATATACAGTGCCTGAGAAAAATCCATTGGAGCTTGCCCTAATAAGCTTCCAATCTCCTTAATACCAAAGACTTGTGGACTAAGGCTTTTTTATAGTCCGAACCACGTAAAATTGTTGTGTTCTTGTTTATTCTTTCCTTTAATCTCTCATATTTAGGTTGATAGCGAAAAAGGCAGTCAACACAAATAAATAATATCATAATTTTTATTTAAAAATCGTTAAACTAAGAATCTGTTAGATACACACTTTTTACATATAAAAATATGATGTATTCCAGTTTCAAAGTAAATCAGTTGATGTTGTTTATTAGTTTAAAATTTAGTGTTCATAATAATTTAAATTTTGGTCTTTTTTATGTTTTAATTTATATATTATATATGGTGATTTTAATCTTAAAATTAAATATTTTTTTCTAATATTATTTTAGAAAAAATATTCAATATAATAAAATATTAAGAAATTCTAAACTAAAATTATGAATTTAAAAAGTTTATTTGATCAAATTTTAATTATTTAATTAATTTTTTTTAAGTGAACAAATTTATATATAAATATATATTATTCAATTAATGGCTAGAGTAATTAAAATAAGTAATTCCTCATTAAAAAAACTAAATGAAAAAAAATAAGAAATATGTATATTTATGTCTTATGTCACTATTACATATATGGTAATATATTAAGTGATAAAATAAATAATTAATAAAAGAAAGAAAATAATAAATTTAAACACATAATATTTTTTTGTTGTAGTTTTTAAAACATAATTGATAGAGTAATTTAAATACTTTAATATGAAATTTAAATACGTGATGAGAAATTATTATGACTCATTTATTATTATTTTTTATTTTCAATTTATTTACCTTATTTAGATAACTTTAAAACTAACGATGTTAGAAAAAAATAAAAAATAAAAAGTGTTAAATCTAACGGAAACCATTAAACTATCACATTTATAATATATAAAGATAAAGAAATTATACAAGAATAACATAAACATTTTTTTTTTAAAAATAAACGAAAACATTGTCTATAGTTTAAAAAAAAAAAGACAATTTTTAAAAATATAAAAAATAAAAAAAATTTAAACCAAGAATCCATTAGATCCACACTTTTTATATATAAAATTATGGTGCATTCTAATTTTTAAATTAAATATTTTTTTTCGAATTTTCTTTTAGAACAAATATCTATGAATTTCAATTTATTAAAATATTAAAAAACTCTAAATTAAAACTATGAATTAAAAAATTTTATTGGATCAAATTTTAACTATTTAATTTAAGAAAAATATTAAAGCCAAAAAAAGCTATATATAAATATATATTATTTAATTAATGACTAGAGGAACTAAAATAAGTAATTTCACATTAAAAAAACTAAAAAGCAAAATAAGAAAATATGTATATTTATGTCTTATTATACTATCACACGTATGTTTGGATAAACAAAATAAGTTAAATGATAAAATAAATTATTAAAAAAATAATAAATATTAAATTTAAGCATATTAATATTTTTCGATTATAGTTTTGAAAATATAATTGATAAAGTAATTTAAATATGTGATGATAAATTATTATTCATTTATTACTTTTTTTCCAATTTATTAACTTTATTTATATGATTTTTTTATTTTCAATTTATTTACTTTATTTAGATGACTTTATTAATTTTTATTTTGTAAAAAAAATTATTTACCTTAAGATGACTTTAAAATTAATGAAGTTAAAAAAGAATAAAAGTATTAAATATAAAAAAGAACAACAATTTCCGTTAAACTCGTAATTATAATATATAAAGATATAATTCTAGATCGAATATATTTCATACATCATATATCATGTGTATAAAAGTAGGCAGGGATGTCATAAATTCACAATAGCCAAAACATGGGAAAATATTTTATGAATGGTACTTATCTGTTTGCATTTTCTTTTAAAAAAAAATATCTTTATATATTAGATTTAACACTTTTTTTTATTGTTTGTTATTTAAATTATTCTTTCAATTATATATATTTTCAAAACTATAACTGAAAATAATTTATGTACTTAAATTTATTTTTTTCTTTCTTTTATCAATTATTTATTTTGTCATTTAAAATATTTTGTTTATCAAAATGTATATGTAATAGTGAAATAATACATAAATATACATATTTTCTTATTTTACCGTTTAATTTTTTATGAGAAATTACTTATTTTAATTGCTATAGCCATTTATTAACTAATATATATTTATATATAATTTTTTGTTGGCTTTAAAAAATTTTAGATTAAATAAACTTTTTAAATTCATAATTTTAATTTATATTTTTTTTAATATTTTATTATATTGAAATATATTGGTATTTTTTTCTAAAAGGAAATTAGAAAAAAAAAATTATTTTAAAACTAGAATGCATCATATCTTTATATATAAAAAGTGTGTATCGAACATTTTCTTAGTTTAACAATTTTGTTATTTGTTAAAAAAAATCCATAGACAATGTTTTGCTTTAATTTGTTTTAATATGTTTCTGTCATTCTTTTATAATATATATAACATTGTTTTTTATTTAAAATTTATATGACAATTAAAAAAACATAATAAAAATAAGATAAGATTTTTGTTATAATAAAAAGCTAATAAAAAAATAACAATTTTATTATCACACGGAGAAAACAAATTTTATATGGTACCAAAATTTTATTTACATAAATATGGTTTGCTCTTAAAGTTCCTCACCACTCTCTCCAAGGCGGAATGTGCTTCTCCTTCTCTTGCATCCCACGGCGCCGATCACACAACAACATCAAAACATCATAGTTGTCGGCAATCTGGATTTGACAGAACAACAGCAAAATCTACATGCAAAAACAGAAAACCACCATTCAATCTCAGAAAAATTGGTCGAACAAAAATGGGTAAGCAACTAAAACCCAAAAATAAAATAACAAAAATGGGCCGGTGGTGCATAAGGAGTTTCTCCTTCGTTGATCACCCATGGCAATGAATCTCAAAGCAACGGAAAATCTCCATGGATGACGACAATCAAGCTTTGCAAAGCATCAGTACCTAAAACCACATCAAGATCTCAAGGCAACAACCGAAAAATAACATTCAATTTGCAAAATTGAAACAAAAAAATTGGTAAAAAACGAAACCTGAAAATTGAATCACCAAAATCTTCTAAACAACTTCTAATCAACTAGTTTAAATTTGTAGAACCATTCAAATCGAGTGAAAATTTGTTGATGGTCTAATTTATTCATCAAAAATTTTTGCTGTCTAGTTGCATTCTGGTTATTTTCAAAAATCTGAAAGGTAAAACACTGAATTGAAATTCTGGGTAGTATAATGAGAACAAGGAGAGTATTTTTTTTAATTTCAATTTAAAACATTGTTGTTGTCAGGTTGTTGGCATGTTGTGTTGACGTTGTTGTCAATGATCGTAGCATACAACATGTACAATCGCAAGATCAACGCAAAATCAACAATAATGCAACATTGTCTTAATAATTTGAAGAAGAAGAAGAAGAAGGAATGAAAGAAAGAGATGGAGAGATTGGTGTTGGGCACAAGAAATGAAAAAAGATAGAGAATGGGCAGTATATCATCAACAACATGTTTACTCATCTCTTCTTAAAAGAAAAAAAAATTATTACTTGAACAGTATGATCAACCTTTTTATTATTTGTAATCTTCAAAAAGAAATAAAACAAACTTAAAAGTTGAAAGCAACTAAACAATAACTACAAAAAATCTAAAAATAAATATATCTTTATAATATAAAAATGATATTGATATGCTGAAATAAAAACAACATCAAAAAGTAAAAAATTAGTAAACAACACAAATGTAATCTGTATAACAACAACATTAAGACAACTAAAAAACAACACAACATAAACTTAACAGCAACAACATGAGAGTGAGAGCTTTATTTGCAAATGGAGAGGTAGAACTCGAATTTGTCTCTGTAGTAACTATTATGAATAATATGATATCAAAAAATTATATTGATCTCGAAAAAAAAATAGAGAAAAAGAATAGAAACTAAAATGGGTATGAGTTATTGAGCAACGTGAATGAAAAGAAAAGGAAAAAAATGATTAAAAGATGTAGGAAGAAGAAGTAGGTAGGTTGTAAAGCTATCTTTTTTTTAAAATTTTAAATATCACATTATTTTATTAAAATGCATTCTACACAAAATAATAATAATACTAAAGTGGAAGTTTGAGAATAAGAATAGTCAACAACAAGAGGTAGGGAAATGTGTAGAATCGATTAGAGTATAGGTGACATGATAAAAAAGTAGAGTAATAAGTGGAAAGAGTGTAAACAATAAAAAAAATGTGAAATAAACATTGATATCGGTGAGTGGGAATAGGGAATCGTGTATATTTGAAGAGAGTGTAAGAAAAAGTGATGGATATGTGGGAAATGTATGTGTTAGTAAGCAAATAGTATTTTTATAAATTTAAAATTATAAAAATAGTACAAAAGATCATGCAAAAAAGTAAAAAAAAAAAGTAAAAATAAATGTCTGACAGTAAAAATGAAATAAATGTGTCAATTTTGGCAATTTGTGTAAATTTCCGTAAAAATAATTAATACATTTTCTAAATAAAAACTAAGCAAACGTGCGTACTTTGACCTAGCATATATAAATACATGAATATATATAGTAAATTAAAATGAATAATTTATTATTACAGTAAAAAAAAATGATGGTAGTACCGAGGACACAATATTGAGAACATGTCATCGGTAGATGTATTTTGGCGTAGGCGGGAATCATTCACAGGCTGGGAAAATGTTAAGTTCCTATACCGAGAACATGTTCTCGGTGTAGGGTCTTAACATATACCCAGCGCGACCGACCCTTCTTCTTCCCCTTTTCCTCATTCTCGACTGCCAATCTCACTCTCATTTGCAATCCCTCTCTCTCTCTCTCTATCTCTCTCTCTCGCTCTCTCTCTAATTCACTAAACACCAGCTCTCTCTCTCTCTCTCTCACTAAAATTGTACTTCTAGGAGCTAAATCTCTCACCAAACTCGGTTTTCATCTCTATTTCTGAAGGTAATGTCTATTTCCCTCAATTATATAAATTTATATATTTTAGTATAAATTTGTAACCAATTTTTTTGTTTTGAGGATTTTGTGTTTGAAGGATTTTTTTGGTGCGATTTTTCTCCTTCCGGTGGACGATTTCAGGTTGGCAGGCTATTTCAAACTTCAAGAGTAAGTTATTTTTAATTTTTCAGATTTGTAGGATTTTTTTCCAATTTTATTAGTTTTTTCATATATATTTATACAAACCTTGTTGTTTTATGTATAGGGATTAGGATTTTATTTTTTTAATATTTTTATTTTTTTTATAAATAAATATTAGTTTTGATAAAAATTTGTTATTACATTAGGGTGTGATTATTTTTATTTTTTTGAGCATTTTTATTATAAAATAAATAAATATTAGGGAATGAATGTTTTTATAATTAGATTTTTAAAATATTTTATTAGTGAAAGTGAGATTAGGGATTAGCAAATTATAAAATTGTTAGATGACTACCAAATTAGATGGTTAATTGGTTTTTTTTTACTTATTAAAATGAATTGTTTTATGGTCTAGTAAAAATTATGTAAAAAATTTAATTTAAGTAGATTATAGAACCTGTAAATTGTATTTTAGATTACTTTCAAGTTAATTATTTTTAGTTAGTCTTATGTTTTTAGCTAAATTAGTATGGAAAAATATAATTTAATTGTTTATTTTTGCAATTAGATTTAATATGCTTTAATATATTTTTGGTATGTAGTTTGACTTTTAGTTATAAAAATATGTTTACAATGTTTTGTTGTTTCTTCTGGGTATTTTCTGCATGTTGTATGCAAGTTTTTTATTTTTTTGATAGATAAAAATATAGTTGTTATGTTGCTGATTTTTTTTTTAAGAGTCGGGATATCTACTAAATTTTTTCATAAATGATTTTTTTAATAAAACAAACATTTAATTGATGTCATTAGTGAGTTAATAAGTAAATTTAATAATTTTGTTAATTATGATGAAAATAAAATTTATAAATATTAGTGAACATTTTAATATTAAAAATTAATTAGAAAACTAATCCTTAATAAGTATATAATTAATTAAAAATAATAAAATATTTAATTTAAAAAAAATTAAGCCTAAACTAATAAAATCATTTTTATTCTAATATAAATAATTGTTAAAATTACTAAATTTAGTATCTAACTCACATATGATAAGAATAATTATTAATAAATAATTAAATAAATAAAAATAATTAAATATAAACAAATGAAGGTAATTAATAAACATATTAAATATAGATTAAACATATTACAATTAGACATCATAAAACATTATTTGAAAAGATTATAAGATATTATAAGACAATAATTCTCTCTATTTGTTTGTCTTTGGTAATAGGAAATTATTACCAAAGATAGGAGAGTGTGTTATTATCATTATTGACCGGTGTTATCCCCATTTCCTGCGTGGACCCGGGAGGTTCGTCCAGGCCCATGGTCAGGGGCTGTTCAGCATGCGGGCCCAGCCCAAGGCCTCTTGGTACGGGAATGTCCAAGAGGGGCACGGGCCGAGGTGCACTTCTGGGCCCATTAGGGGGGTCCGGTATGGTCATCCGGGTCCCGCCCTCCGGAACAGTCATCCGGGAGACGTGCAGACCGTTCGAACCCCCCACGACATTCGCGTCCTGCTCCCAGACCCTGGTACGGTCCGGGCATGTGGTAAATGAAGAGGGACAAAGGTAAACGAACCCGGATCACATCGTCCCCGGTTGGAGGGACCAAGCGTCCAGGACCCTGAAGCCGCCCCACTCCGCGTGGGCATTGTCCCAACTTTTCACCTGCGGAAAAGGCCACCTCGGGATTGCACGCCGTTATTTCAGATCAGCACTACCAAGTACTCTGACTGGTCTTATCCCTTGAATCTGCCTCGTAACTCGAAGTGTCCAGACCAAAAGCACCATTTTTTCGGGCGAGATATAGCTCTTGGGTCAACTTATTGGGCCTTAACTGGTCTGGAATTCATGTATGTTTTATCTTTTATATTGGGCTTCCGCTAGAAAGGCCAAGAATATCCATATCTCTGATGGGCCCGGGTCATACCCGGCCCAGACCCAGTGTTCCCATAAGCCTATAAATACAGGCTATAGAACACTGGAAAAAGGATCTCTCTTCAACTAAGATACGGTTACTCTGTCAAAATATAGAGAAAAACTCCATTGTAAAAGGCTTTCCAAGCTCTAATACTACTGACTCGTGGACTAAGGCTCATTAACGACCCAACCACGTAAAAATCCTGTCTTTCATCTTCTAAATTTCATATCATTAGCCTTACCTAAAATATATTAATATAGTTTCCAAAAATCTCGGTAAACAACCGGTATTTTAGCCAACTGACACGGAGTCAAATAATTAATTAGAGAGCTTTCAATTAGACAATTAATGAACAATAAATGAGCTAAGAACCTAGTTATAATGAGCAATAAATAATAGAGAACGCTAGGATTTATAGAGGTTCCGTCCCAAAGATTAGTAATGACCTTCGTCCTCTTAGATTTATATTAATCTTGAAGGTTTGCACAATATCACAAGGGATTACAAGTGAATTTCTATGTGTAAAAGACAATATAGTATGACAGAATCGCTGCTAAGTACCAAGCCAGGCTAGTTGGTATAGTTCTGGTGCTGGTTAGTAGGCTATTTTTTTTAACCCCCTCCACTGTGGTGGAGAGTTTGTATTTATACTGTCCATCTCGTCCAAGGGTTGTGCCTGAGCATAACTGATGGAGAAATATCCCCTTCTTCTCACAGGTAGTTTTTGTCATATCTTCAAGAGCCTTGACAAAGTTTTTAGGGTTGTTAGGCGCTCTTTGCGGGTGGTTGGGTGATTCCTGCGGACTGTTAACGGTGAATGTAACTGCTTTCAGCCGACCAGGTTTACTTGTCTGTCATACCGACCAGCCATTCTCCTAGCAAGTGTACCGAGCAGTGACTATTATTCATTTGTCAAGTGTACTCCAACCAACTGGGCCTCTGTGATAGTATGTTGAGTAGTAACTCGTCGTATACCCTGCAGGTATATATTGATCAGCCTGTCGGGGGGGTCTACCCAGTCTATTCCACGTGTCCAAGCTGAATGCCACGTCAGATATGTCAATTTTTGGGATAACATTTGCCCCCCAAGTTTGCAATGGTGCTAAACAGCATGGAAACTTTCTTTCTGGGGACCATACCATCCAGCCTGGTCGGGGGTACACGCCCCTTGCTACGTGGCATAACACCTGGTGTAGTAAATAGCCTTAGTATTTCCAAGAAATGACCTTTCAGTTTTTCCCGCCTCTTTCTTGAAACATAAAGCGCCATAATAGTCCCCCACTTATTGTAGCATGCAGTTACCAAAAAGTGGCTGACGTACTTGGCGGCTGAGGCAGAGTGATTGAAAAGACGTGCTGACGTGTTTGGGGAGGTGTGCCTACAGCAGTTGAAAGGACGGCTTATCAATGTTGTGAGAGGAGAGAAAGTGTTGCCCCTGGCTCATAAATAGTCTCCCCCTTCCCTTGTATCACTTTACACTCCCCCTTTTCCAGACATTACCCATACTTAGAGCTCTTCGAATCTTCCAACTCCCATATCGACCATCGCTCAGTCGTGCTTTATTGAGGCTCTTCGTATCGCGCTTGTTCCAGCCGCTTTCTACCAGTAAGTCTTCCATTTTCCCTTTTGTTATACTTGTAACTCGTGCAAAATGCTTTCTTTCTTTTTTCTTTGCGTTTTTTCATTGTGACTGTGAGTAATTTTCTTGATGAATCCCTATATTTCTTGAATGCATGTTGCTTGAATCTGTAAATAGATGAATATTTTGAGTGGCCCTCGGCCTAGGTAACCTTTTTGAACCTCTGAGTTTGTAAAAAATGGGTTTTAGCGTCCCCTATTTTGTTGATTTACGTTCGGTGCTCTTGAAGAACATAAGGAAAACCACTCAAAAAATGTTTTGGGGAAAACCCTCTACTTTCTTGGGTTCACTTGATTTTAATCTGATATGCCCTATATTCGACATGTTATCCCGTGTTTGTTCTAGGCTGGTTGGTATAACTTATTAATCCCTACTGACTAGCACTGTTTGGTGTTCTTGCCTCACCTTTCCCTTTTTCTTGTATACGCAGAGGGGAGGTGACCACCGAACCGTGTTGTAACTCATCATTTGGAATGACTAATGGCCCGCATCAAATAAACTAACTGCGGTCCAGAGGAAGAAGACCCCCATGTGGCGCGTTGTGTTACCACTGAGGTTGCACGGGGGGTCCCGCCCGCTGAGGAAAAGTCAAACGGGGAAGCTGACATACTTTCAAGGCAAGAAGGGGAAGCTGAAACCGACTATGCCACACAGATCTATACCGATGTTATCCATAACCCTGCATTAGAGACAGAGAACGCCCCCCTGTACGTAGCTCCTACTTGAATTATTTCTGAGAAATAGTTGCAGAACATCAAAGAGCATTTCAATCTCGGAGATGTTTCCATCCTCAAAGCCACTGTTGTACAAAATGCCGAGCACCCCAAAGCCCAATTCTTCACATGGAGCAGATTTTATATAAACATTAGTGCCACCATTCCACTTCTGCCATACTTTCACAGTGTGGCAGATTATTTTGGGCTTTGCCCTACCGAAATTAGTCCTAAGGGCATCCAGTTCTTTTTAACCCTCTATGTTTTATATCGATCCTTAAAATGGTCAGTGTCGACTGCACACGAGATAAATTATCTCTTTGACCTTAAATCCAGTCCTCGACAAGGCAGGTCAGGATATTTTTACTTTAGCCACTGGGACTCCAACATTTACCTATCAAATACGAAATGTATCTCCAAGGTTAGGGAGTACGCCAGCCAATACTTCATCACAGAGAACATCGCTGCTAATCACCTATCCTTCTGTCGCAATAGCCCTTTTAGTTGGCCAGCCACCACCACAGAAATGGAGATAAGGGCCAAAGAACTAGCTGCTATGGATCCTTGCTACCAAGATCTGGTGGCCTTGACCACCGTAGAAAGACTTGTATCCACTGGGCTCTACCCTGATCCCAAGACGAGGGCCAAGGGTGCCACCCCTACCAGGCAGTCGCCTAGGAAACCTCTGTTCAACACTAAATCGGCCAGTCCACCATCCATTAAGAAGCAAGCCAGAGCATCAATCCCTCCGTCCAAACCCTGCGTGGCTCACCGAACTAGGAGTTCGGCTGAAGTTGTCATTAAGGAGCTTGTTGAGCATGGCTCTCCTAGAACTGCTGCAACCCCCAGCCTGGAAAGGGGAAGGAGGCTACAGTAGAGCATATAGACCCTTACTCATCAAGCAGTGATGGGGTTCTTCCACTCAAGGCAGCCCACTGCTCAGAGGGAGCCGAAGAGGGTGATCTGACTTTTTTCTCACAACTTACTTTGACTTTTTGCATAATTATGATGATATTTTTTTTCTTTAACTCTCATCGGCACCTTTACTAATCCTTTGCTTTCATTTTGCAGATATGTCGTTCATATTTTTCAAGAAGTTTGTCCAGAAGCATACAAGTGGTCCAAGCAGTGAGGTTCCCCTGGCCAAACGTCAGAAAGTTGACCCTCCTGCCGGAGCTACCGAGCGGGTCGAGAAGACCCATGATAAGGCTTCTTCTCAGAAAAATGCGCCCACCCTATCGTGTAAATCGGGCAAAGGCAAAGGACTCTCTACCGAGGAAGTTACCCGTACGACCACTGCACCAGAGTTGACCTGCCCATGCAAAGCTCTAGAAGGCACTTTTGAGGATCCCGTTGAAGAGGCACATATAAAAAGGGAGTCTACCTCCCAAACTGCATTCATGGATACCCTTAGTAGTAAATCTCTAGACTTAATTACTAGCACCGGTCTTTAAGATGTTACCAGGGTAAGTAATGGATTTGCTCTATCTCTTACTGGTATTTCTCTTTTGTTGCTTATTCTGAATTTCTTCATTTCATATTGCAGGGTATGCTGGCTCTTAACTACGTACATTATTGAGCCAAGGGGGTGAGTAAACTTATGATCGGCTTAGTGAAAGAGTCTGAGGATAAAGCCTCTAAAGTTGCCCAACTAACCGAGCAAGTCCATAATCTTCAACAGGCCACCAAGCAGATTACTAAGGAAAACGAGGGGCTTAAATCTGCCACTGAGCAGAGAAACCTCGACGTTAACCGATTGGAGAGGAGGATTGAGGAGTTAAAGGAGAAGAATGTTGTTGATGGGAGGGTCGCTCCAGAGGAAAAAGATAAGCTGGAAAAGGCTCTTAAGAAAGAGAAAACTGACAGGGTCGCTAATTCTAAAGCTTTGAAGGACTTTGGTATGAGCACCTTCTATGATTTCTGGGTTTGCAACAAGACAATGGACTTTAGTTATTTGGGAGAGGCCTATGTTGAGCTTATGCACTACTATGCTGAGTGGGAGAAGAACGAGGACTCGATTGTCCATACTGAGCAGCCTCCAGCCTCCGAGCTAGAATCTGTTATGCCACCCATTGAGCTGATTATCATGACCCCTGAAAAATATGTCTTGCCCTCTAGTCCAAGTGCCCAAACTGAGGCTCCGACACTTGTAGACCAGTCTAGCAGCTTCTTTGCCAAAACCCATGTTGCTGAGTCTGACCAACAAATCCAGGGCTCCTAATAGACTTTACCTGTTATTTTTTTTATTGTTGCAAATAAAAAAATAGTTGAGCCGAGCAGCCTTTAATCTCGAGCAATCTTTTACTTTGGTCAAAACAGCATGGTTGAGCAGAGCAGCCTTTAAGCTCGAGCAATATTTTACTTTGTTATAAAATGCTTCTCGTTTTAGCTATATATCCTCTCATGCTTTTATTTTTTCTTGCTACTCGACGTATACTATTTTTGGAGCTGTGCAGCTCTGTGAATCAGAGCTGTTCAATTTTTTCGAATGAGTTGTAAACAAAAACTATTTAACCCTATTTACATAAATTGTTTTATGGCTCTTTTTGTTGCTTGGTACATGTTATCCCCATTTCCTGTCGTGGGCTCGGGACCGCGTTCCAGGCCCACTAACTGCCCAATTGAGGATGGGCCCAGTCCGGGCCCGTTTGGCAAGGAGCAGGATGGATATCGACAGCCCAATTCTAGGCGAGGCCCGGAAGGCGTCCGGGAAATATTGCCTGGGACGGTCATCCAGGAGACGGTTCAACTGGCTGGGGATAACAGTCGGGATCGGTACGAACGGTCCCGAAGCCTGGTAAACGATCCGGGTGTATGGTAAACGGAGAGGGACAGAGGTAAACGGACCCGGGTCGAGTCCCCAAGGTTGGCAGGATAAAGCATCCATGACCCTGACTCTGCCCTATGAAGCGTGGGAGTTGTCCCCATGTTTCACCTACAGCAAATTCCACCTCGGGATTGTACACTGCTGGTTCAGACCTGTGTCGCCATTGCTCTGACCGACCTTGTCCCCTGAATCTGTCTCGTAATTCGAGATGCCCAGACCAAAAGCTCTAATTTGTCGGATGATAGTTACAGTTTGGGCTGGTCCAATGGGCCCAAGTTAGCATTTTTCTTTGATGTTTTAATTCTTCTGTATTGGGCTTCCGATAGAGAAGCCATCAATATTTATACCTTTATTGGGCCCGGATCAGCCTGGCCCACGCCCAGTGCTCCTGTGAACCCATAAATACATGTAACAGAGCACTGGAGAAGGGAGACTTGGGAGCATGCATACTGTTACTCTACTAAAACTAAGAGAAAACTCCATTGTTGTAGATTCTCTAAGTTCTAATACAACTGTCTCGTGGACTAAGGCTCGTTAACACCCCAACCACATAAAAATCTTGCTTATAACCTCTAAACCCTTTCTCTTAATCTCTCTTATCTTTTATTATTATAGTTTCCGAAAATCTCGGTAAACATTTTGGTGCTTTCATTGAGAGCCTGAGAAAGCTAGTGTTGACATCAAACCTCTACAACAATGGTGAATATAAGACACACCACTTTCGACCCTACTAACCCAGAACAGGGCAATGGAGAGCCGCTGCCCACCCAACCTCTTCCTCAAAATCCACCTGAGGACGCTCCTCATCAGATGCCCCACCCTGACGAGTCACAAGACTACGAAGGTGGAACGGAGTACGAGGAGGACTATTACAAGGAAGAGGAGGGAAATGAGGGGGAATACCATGACGAAGCTGAGGATCCCGAGATCCCAGGAGTGGACCCCAACCAGGAGGATCTGGAGGTGACTAGACTGAGGCAGCAAGTCCTGGACCAAGAAGCCAGGATTGCTGAGCAGGCGGAGGCATCTCGGCGGATGCAAGAGTCCCTCCAAGCCCTACAGGCATTCGTAGCCGCACAAGGTCCGGTGACCAATCTCCCAGCTGGCTCGCCTCCGGGAATGCAACAGCCCGCTCCGCAGGCCAGAACCGGAGCCCCCGAAGATGTGAGACCGACCCCTCCCCCAGAGCAGTTTCCTGAGCCAGGACCAGGAAACCCGGACCGGGAGAAAAAGATGGCCGAGGGAAAAACCAAAGGGAAAAATCCCCCCATCCCGAAAGATGGGACTCATCACCGGCCGCTCCCTAGGAAAGAGAAGGTGTGCCCCGTCCCAGGACAGGGCCACCCGATCGATCCGCAAGGGATGCGGCCACAGGATGCTAGGCCCCGGTATCCCCAGGGCGAGCCGGACGGGAAAGGTCTTTGCACCCCAGTGCTTCGGTGAGCAAAAATCGCCAGGAACGCCCGCATAGTGGGGAACATCACGCCCTTTGTTCTGGGGACGACACGTCCCGGGTGGACCTGCGCGATGGGCTGAACGCTCGGAAAGAACGGGCCCGTAAGGAAAAGATCCGCCCCTGAGGTGGCGACCTTAGGAACGACATCAACGACAGGAGGAACGAGAGAGTTCCCTAGAGGATGGCGTGGCCAAGCAGCTCATGGAGCAACTAGCCGCTTTGAAAAAAGTTACGGACCGCTTGGTCCGCAAGTAGGAAGGAGCGGACACCGACTCCGATGAGGAGGACAAAGAGCCCTGTGCGAGGCACATCCTGGACGCTGTGCTCCCCAAGGGGTTCAAGATGCCGAGTCTCACTGCCTATACCGGGAACACCGACCCCAGGGATCATTTGTCCCGGTACAACCGACTTACGACCGTGGCCCACGTTAGTGATGACAGCAAGTGTCTCTGTTTTTCGATCACTCTAGGCGGTCCCGCCGAGGAATGGTGGAAGAGACTCAAGCCAGGATCCATCCAATCTTGGTCAGGGTTACAATCGGCGTTTCGCAAAAAGGTTTGTGGCCGCCATGAGGATGGACATGCAAATCAGTGCCCTCGCCAATCTTAAATAGCTCCCCGCGAAGACACTGAGGACCTACATCCAATGTTTCACCGAGGAGGCCTCAAGGACCAAGGTGGACGATGGGAAACGCCTGGTGGCATTGCAATCCGAGATCTGGGCCGGGTCCCCCCTCTAGGATGACATGCAGCGTAGCAAGGCTGCTACCTTAGAAGAATTCATAAGGAGGGCCTAGGGGTTCATCAACTGGGAGGAGGCTCAGATCCAGGCGTTCGGATGGCCGCCGGCGCCTCAGCCCAATGCCCTGGCATTCCTGGGATATGGGGTGCAGTTCCCAGCACAGCCCTACGTCACTCCCCCGATTGCCCCAGGTTCGGCAGCTACGCCCAGGGTTACCTACACCACGCCTACAGTGTACGGTGGGGCTATGAGCCCCAGTATTCAGAATACACCAATTTGGTGGACACCAGGGAGAACATCTTCCTAGCCATAGAAAGGGCGGTTCATTACCAGAAGCCTGCCCCCATGTTCAAAGGAGGGAGAAATCCGAGAGATACCAACAAACGGTGCGCCTACCATAAGGACGTGGGCCACACGACTGAAGATTGCCGACAGCTCAAGGATGAGATCAAGAATTTGATCAAGCTGAGGCATCTCCACCAGTGGGTCAAGATGCCCGTGGGAGTCCCGGGCCTATCAATAGGTCCCAGACAACCTGCGGTCCCGGGTGCGCCCAGAGCATATCCGCCTCAGGGAGGTTATGCACAGGGCCCGGCGGCGCAGACCCCTCAGGGGGTCCCCATCGCGCAAACACCCGGCCCTGGAATTCCTTATCCATCCGAGACGGCACCCCCTCGCATGGACGGACATGTGGCCACCATTTTGGGCGGGCCTCACCTGGGAGGGCTGTCCAGGAATGATCAGAAACGTTACCTAAGCGAGCTCGGCCACGATCAGGAGGTGTGCGCTCTATTCCAGGCCCCGACTCAGCGCCCGAAACTGATGAACCTCCCTATCACCTTCACGGAGGGCGACGCCCGTAACGTCCATTTCCCGCACCACGACCTGCTAGTCATAGACGCCCAGATTGCCAACAAGCTGGTGTCCCGGGTGCTGGTGGACGACGGAAGCTCCGTCAACATCTTGTTCAAGCCCGCCTTTACTGCGATTGGCTTGACCGAAGCGGATCTGGCATCGTGCCCAACCCAGATCTACGGCTTCAACGGAGACGCGTTACTCCCCATGGGAAAGATCCAGTTGCCCATCTGTTTGTGGGTTTTCTTGCTGGGCTTCGGCTCACAGATGCTCTGTGGTGCAGGTAAGGGTAAATAGAAGATCAACCAACCATGAGTACAACAGACGTGAGGCGGCGTGTACATGTTTGGCCAGCCTGGCTGCCACAGCCAGAGGATTTTGGGAGATGCTTGTAAATAAACCTAGATTTTGTCGTCTAGCCGACTTGGTTCAGTTTATATGTTGTAAATATTTCTAAACTATATTTTGGGATCCCAAGTGTAAACTTTTACAATTTTCTATGGAAATTACTATTTCTTAAGTCTTTCCTTTGTTTATGGCTTAATTACACTGTTTGACTTAAAACCTCGATTAGCGAGTTGAAAGCACGTTTTTAAACTCACTTAGTAACGGCTTTAACGAAGTAGGGCATTACAACTTGGTATCAGAGCAAGCCAAGGTTATTGGTTCTGGAGATTGACCGAACATGTACACACGCAGTTAGTGATAGGCTTAACTCAGGGTTGGTTGGTAAGATTGGTTAATATGTCTGAATATGTATTTGAATGCCCTGTTTGCCTGCTTGTCTTATATATAGAGCATGATGAATGAGTTAACATATGCATGAGATACTGATAGGGCCTGGCCCTTGACTATTGCATGATGAGATTGAAGTGTGCTGAATAGCATTGCTATTGCATGTGGATGAATATTGGGATAATGGTTTGCATACTGAGTGTGTGTGGTTAACTGTCTAAAATTGAATGCGTATGTAATATCTGTTTATTGGTTTGTAGGAGGCATAATGAAACGTGAGTATACCTAGTTGTGGTATAATTGGGTACCTAATGTATGGTATTGTGGATTCGGCTTAATATGCTTTATGTGTGTATGATTGTTGTGATTTTTGGACCTGGATGTGGTTTGGTTCGGAGTGTGAACCTTAAGGTGGAGAAGTTTAGTCAGCGGTGGCGGATGAACTCAGATTGTTTGCATCCGGGATGGTTAAGTAGACCTGGCATCGTAATACAGGAGAGTTGCAGATGATAGTTGGGGTTGGAAACTTCCATCTACCCTGAAAGTCCGGAGATGTCCGCTACCAATCTCTCCATCTCTTTCTTTCATTCCTTCTTCTTCTTCTTCTTCTTCAAATTATTAAGACAATGTTGCATTATTGTTGATTTTGCGTTGATCTTGCACTGACTGTACATGTTGTATGCTACGATCATTGACAACAACGTCAACACAACATGCCAACAACCTGACAACAACAATGTTTTTGGACCTGGATGTGGTTTGGTTCGGAGTGTGAACCTTAAAGTGGAGAAGTTTAGTCAGCGGTGGCGGATGAACTCAGATTGTTTGCATCCGGGATGGTTAAGTAGACCTGGCATCGTAATACAGGAGAGTTGCAGATGATAGTTGGGGTTGGAAACTTCCATCTACCCTGAAAGTCCGGAGATGTCCGCTAGCATATGAGTAAATGGTATCGGTACAGTATAAGGATACAGATAGGTAAAGAATAGTAACTGGAAGGCTTAAGAGGCGTTAACCTCTGGTTGGAGAGGAAAGTTTGGGTTGCCTAGGAATTGTTTAGTGGATGGACAAAGCTAACTTCATTCTTGGTTATATGGAGGTGAAAGGTCATAACTAAAGGATTGTGCTAAGTACTTGTGACAGGAGGATACTAGAAAGTGGTGTTCAGGTTGAGATATTGGTGTGATGGGTTGGAAAGAACTCAATTGGGGACTCGATAAAAGAAGTTATAAGGACGAGGAGATTAATAAATCTATGAGCTTGATTTGAAATGATAAGACAATGACAACCTGTGTTAGTGAGTGTAAGGAGTTGGGTACCTTACTTTGGGAATTTATGCAAGTGGTGGTGGTTGGGAATAATGACCCATGTAAGGATTAAATTCTGGAATGGTTTAGGGTGACAGGGCCGCTCCGGTGTATTAGATCTTCGGTGGTATTTGAGTAGCAGAGAGAGCCATGTTATTTGAGATATGTGGAATGAGGTAAAGAGCATGAGTGATGCGGGGCAAGGGATGTGAAAGACAGTGCTTCTATTGGTAGAATTCAGTAAGGACAAATTCTCAATTTTTGAGGTAAAAGGACCCCAGACAGTGCTAGGGCACCTAATTTGTGATTGGAAAGGAGCATGATTGAAAGGGTAGTTATCAAGATGGTGACAGGAACCAGGGAGGTTATTCGGTGTGCACCTGAGGGAGAGGATGCCACCTGAGAGGATGTCGGGTGAGGGCACAACTTTTAAATGAAATAACTCAGTATGTTAGGATGGATTTTCCATGGTGAGGGAACGAAAGACTAGAATGCCTCGTTACACTCGAAGTTCGAGGCCGATTCCTCGAAGATGAGTATTTAACTGGATGTTTTATGCTTTAGTCATGTAACGAGTTGGAGGAACTCGGTGTTGAGAATGTTTCGAGAGGGAGTTAAACATAGAGAGTTTGCTTCAAGGGTGCTATGTGAGAAGCTGGGGATAATGGCATTTGTTGAGGAGGAATAAGGAACTTCTCGCAGATGAATTGGGATACAAGTAATTAAGAAGCTCATAGTGAGAACAATAGAGTTCGTCTTAAGGAAGCCTCAACATGAGGCAGAGTGAAAGTGGATCTGTTAAGAGACAACCATGGATTATAAGGGATATCATTTCGAGTATTTTAATTAGACTGAATGGAAACTGAGCTAACCAGTGGGAAACTTGTATATGTATATAAGGAAAGATTGGGGTTATTATAGAGTCGGGCTACAGGTAGATTTGGTATCAGGAATGTTGTGGAAGACAGCACTGGCTGACAGAAAGAATTACCTGAAGCAATTAAAGAAATTTGACCTTGGAGTAGTCAGAGCATTATATGGCGAGAATTGCTGGCATCAACGGTTAAGAATGAAAAGTTTGATGTTGGGTACAAGATGGGACAATGTCTCTAGGTGTTGATCTACGACCTGGTTATTACCAGCTGGAAATCAAGGAGAGAGATATTTCAGGAATTTTTATTTTGTACTGAGTAAGGTGTAAGGAGTTGGTAACCAAGATTCTAGAATGGTTCAAGCTACAGCAGCACAGGTAAGTTCTTAAGTAGAGAATATTATAACGGTATGGGCAAGTCCCCTTCAAGTTCACTAGCAGTATGTGTGGACTACTCCCAGACGGAAATGGAGAGCGAATGACTATTATGCTGAAGACGTTAGTACCAAGGAAGCAGGGTCACTGGTAAGGTTCTACGAAGTGTCAGTTTGGGTTTCGTTAGGAGTACTCAAAGTAGAGCTATAAGAAGAAAGGACAGGTATGAGAAGATTTGATCTGAAGTCACGAAGAAGCTAATGAAGAACGTCTGAAGAACAGAAGGCATAACAAGACTGGCAAGCGCGTCATCTATCGCATAAGTATCTCCGCAGACAACTACATCAGAGATGGGAAGAACATTAAAACTTGAGGTTAGACGGAATGAATGGTGTCAAATCAGAATTCTGAAGACAAGGTATGAGTTGATTGATATCTAGTGATGCAGGAAGATGTGTATGTTATGGTTAAGTATAGAGGGATAGCATAAAGGGCCTGATCTATGATGAGGGTATGGAACTGTGGGGGGTGCACCACAGGTTGGGCACGCCCAGGCTCAGATTGGCGCGAGGATGGGTCGAACCTCGCGGGAGGTGAAAGAATGGAACATGGTTGATATACTTGGAATGTTAAGTTGACAGTGATGCTTAGCATGAGGTACTTGAGTGTTGGGTTGTTAGTAAGAAAGATAATCTTGAGACTAAAATTTAGTGGAACGCAACAGATGGAAGGTTGATGTTATAAGTCTTTGACTGTACGAGGAGGAGATTTAATATGAGGTGGATCTCTTACTTGAAAGGTGTGTGTCAGTTAAAAGAACGCCACAGGTTACAGTGGAATGGACAGGATAACGATTGAAATTGGTATAGTGTTAGTGTGCGGTGATGGACACATATGTTTTCTTTGGATAATGGAATCCAGAGCTTTGGTTTTGTGGAAACAGGGAAGAACCCTACGAGTATTATACAAGATAAGGTACAAGAACCAGATGAATGGTCCAAAGAGAATTTGGTGTGGAAATGGGAATTATAAGTGGGTGTTGTTTCACCTCCTAGGGTTTGTGGTACTGGGAAGTTTTGGCTGATGGTAGAACCTGGGATACTCGAATATTGAGAAGTAAAATAATACAATGATGGATCATAAGAATGGATCACATTAGACTGTAAATAAGGTGATGGATCAGGGGAGGAGTTGTAACTCAGCTGAATAAGATAGCATACTTTGGTTTGTATAAATTGGTAATGAAATAGGGCATTGGTAATGATGAATTGAGACCCTATAGTTTCTAAGTTATGGAAAGGGACCTGAGATCGAAAAAAACAGAGTAGTAATCCGGAATTACTGATTGATTGCAGAAAGGATAGCAATCTGAGGGTTTAACAATTATGTTAAGGGTTTAAGCATTGAATGTGCAACTTTTAGAATATCAAAGGAGGTGTATTCTTTGATGAGACAGTCACGGTATTGGATGCTGGAGTACAGCTAAGGTGACAAGGCATAAGACTTGGTAAGATAAAAGCAAAGAATTATGAGTTAGTGGACACTACGGTTCAGTAATAATTCAGAGGAAAAGTAAAGAGGATGTTGGAATTCTTAAGGCAGGGGATGTCTGCCTATCTGAAAGTTTATAGGAACCTGTAAACTGTTAACTTTGGAGTACGGGGTTCCAGAATGGGAGTTGTATATTCCTCCAAGTTAAGCAGCGGGGAAGAGTATGATAGTGAGGAAAGAAAAAGGGAGTTATGATTTTCGTTTCGACAAGAGTTCTAAAGTCGTACTAAGGATTTGGCCGCGGGCCTATAAGTTGATCTTATCCTGGTAAGGATGATGATTCATAAGTATTTTGACATTGAGAATAATCAACGAAGAGATTGTTGTGAACCAAGCAGACACTGGAGTTCTGTAGATTTAATGTATAAGTAAAAGTTAAAGAAAGTATGGTTATCAAACAAGATCTTGTGGAACAAGATTGTACTCGCGCATGGGTATTATTAATGATTGAGGGTAAGGGCATTGGACCTTGGGAATTGTCATCAGAGGTATGAGGTATACAGCCTGATGTGTTCAAGTAAATTTCAAGGACGAAATTATATTAAGGAGGGGATATTACAAAGTCTTGCGGAGCAAGACCATCGCCTTGGTGAAAGTGCTGTGGAGAAACAGCAAGGTTGAGGAGGCGACGGGGGAACTTGAGACAGAGATGAGGGAGCGGTATCCCGAGTTGTTTAGGTAATTTCGAGGATGAAATTTCCGTAAGGAGGGGATAGTTGTAACGACCCAAATTTGCTAATCGGGCTTAGGGCCTTGATTAGTGTGCCTGGAGGGCAATAAATGATTTAATATGCTTTAATATGTTAATGGGTGAATTAATGTGAATATATGATAGTGATGCATGTTTAGTGAGTTAAATGTGCATGTGGGCCCCGTCTGGATATTAGGGGCATGAATGTGATAAATATTATATATGTGATATGTCTGTGCAGCACGATCTGAGACAGTCCTGGGGAGCGCCTAGCCAGAGAGTCACAACGGGGTTGAGATTCGGACTCGGGGTGAGTCAAGGGTTAATTTGGGTACTAGGTGTGTTATGGGGTTATCGGGACATGAAAATAAATATTTTGAGATATATTTGGGGATAGAATGTTTAAGCGAGAATACTGGGGAAATTTACCATTTTGCCCTCGGGGACGTTTTGGTACCCCGAGCCTTGAGGTAACCCTTTAGACTTAAGTCAAGTAAAACAAAATAGGAGAATAGTTTAGAAACTTTAGAAACTGACTCATATTTCCTCCCAACAGAAGATAGTTCTTACTTCTCTCTCTCTTTCACTCTCTAAGGAAAACTCAAGGGAAACCTAAGGGAAATCAACTTAAAGCTAAAGGTTTTCAACTGGGGAAATCTAAGGGAACTTGAAGTTTGAAGATTGAGGCATAGGGAGAACTGGTTCAGAAGCTTAATTCAGTAAGAGGTAAGTTCTAATTATTAAGATTTGGTCTTGAATTTCTGCTGGTTTTGAGGATTGCATGTTGGTCAAGTTTGGTCTACTTTTGGGTGCCTTAGCTGAGTTTTGAAGTAGGATTCAATGGGGTTTTAGTACTGTTATTGAGCTGGAATGATGGTGTTAATTATCTAGGATTGTTAGTCTGGTTTTGGTGAGGATTGGCTTGAAGAAAAGGTAGAAAAATGATGAGGAATTCTGGGTTCGGAGGTGAGAGCCGCGAGGGGTGCGCCGCGGCCCGTGTGCGCGCGCGCTGCCATGGGAGGCCGAGAAGCTCATACGCGCCGCGGCACCTGGTGGGCGCGCCGCGGCCTGTGTGGGGATCAGTGAGGTGCTAGCCTCTGTTTCGAGGCTAGTCGCGGCTCTTATGGGTGGGGCCGCGACCCTTTGTGCCAGTTTGAGTTTTAAGGGTATTTTAGGCTTGGGAACTCAAGGGGTAAGGCTCGGGATGGATTTTATCACCCGGATTGATAGAATTCAAGGACCCGGAGGTTAGGGTTATGGATCTAAGTTATTATTGGATTAGAATTTGATGGATGGACATTGTTAATGTGTTGTGACTAGGGTTTCGGCGAGGTTCACGTTAGAGGACTGTGCTCGGGGCATCGGTGCTCAGAAAGCTCAGAACTCAGGTAAGACAACCCTTGTTCCCATAGAGCTTGTGTGCAGGGTTGAGCCCAACGTGTTTGAATAGAATTGATATGTAGGGCCGAGCCCATTATGTTAGAACTGCGGGGCATAGCCCTTTGTCTGATTATGCTAGAATTCTATACTTGCTTGTTATGTTATGTATATTATGATGTGAATGGTCAACTTGAGCCGGGAACGGTGTAGACCGAGAATGGCGAAGGGCCGGGAACGACATTGGGCATGTTGAGTGCAAGGCCGATAACGACAAGGGGTCGGGAGCAGCGTTGAGCACGTGGAGTGCGAGTTGCCAGGGCGAGTCCCTAGAAGGATACCTGGGATATCCTCACGGCGTGGTCCGCGAACCCAGGGCTTGGTAAACGCCTGGGACGGCTAGGCCGTATGTGTTTAGCCATTGGTGGGCTCTTTATATGCTTGATATATGTGTTGCATATGTTATCTGTTTGTGGGTTTTCTTGCTGGGCTTCAGCTCACAAATGCTCTGTGGTGCAGGTAAGGGTAAAGAGAAGATCAACCAACCATGAGTACAGCAGGTGTGAGGTGGCGTGTACATGTTTGGCCAGCCTGGCTGCCACAGCCAGAGGATTTTGGGAGATGCTTGTAAATAAACCTAGATTTTGTCGTCTAGCCGACTTGGTTCAGTTTATATGTTGTAAATATTTCTAAACTGTATTTTGGGATCCCAAGTGTAAACTTTTACAATTTCTATGGAAATTACTATTTCTCAAGTCTTTCCTTTGTTTATGGCTTAATTACACTGTTTGACTTAAAACCTCGATTAGCGAGTTGAAAGCACGTTTTTAAACTCACTTAGTAACGACTCTAAGGAAGTAGGGCGTTACAAGTACTATGCTGAGAAGAGATCTGAGAAGAGTCAGGCGAAGAGCCCTGAGTGATGTGCCTAGCAATATGAGGATCATCTTTGGAAGGTTGCTGAGTTGTCTGTTTTACTTTCTCCATTGGGCAATACCTTTTCAAGAAGTCTTCCTCACTGAACAAATACAAAGCGAAGCGAGGCAAAATCCTTTTCACCCTTTCCAAGAACTCCTGGGGAGTACGCTCACTTACAGACTTATCTGACGAAGGGGAGCTGGACATCTGCAACAAAGGAAAAATAAAGAGTAAAGTTAGTAAGTGAACATAATGAAGCCAATAGCTGGGGGCATATCCATTAACTAAGGAGCATAAATAAAGAAATCAAGGGAAAACTCTATATAGGGGGTCGGCTCAATGAGACTAATCCCAGGCTGACCACTATAGGACTCCCCTAGACTTGGAAAAATCGATCGAAGACACAAAGAAGGGTTAACCTAGGCCCTAAGCTTAAAAAATGTGAAAGAAATGGCATAGGTGGTCGGCCTACCACCTTAGGCTAACCACCCTAGGGATGCAAACCTTAGAAAAATGCCAAAGGACTAAGGTTCAAGTCTCCAATAAATGGTACAGTACAAGGAAGACCCCAAAGAGATCAATAAAGGAGGAGAAATTTTTATTTTTTTAGGGTCCCAGGTGGTCAGCCTATGATTAGGCCGACCACCCTAGACCCTGGATCCCTGAAAATTGGCCAGGAAGTGTGGTGGTCAGCCCATGATGTAAACCCTAAGGTGCTCAGCCCATGATGGGGTATGTGAGCTTGGAAGTTGCATAAGGTAAGGGAAATGCAAGGGAAGTCCTAGAGGTGGTCGGTCCATGATGGAAACCCTAGGGGTGGTGGGCCCATGATGGAATTTTAAGATCTGGAAATCGCCTATGGCTAGATGGGGAACCCTAGAAATCGCCCAACCCTAATTTCCTATGCCTGGAAATTGCCCAGGCCAATAAATCTAAAGGGTGGTCAGCCTATAGGGATCTAAGCCCTAAGCATCACGCAAAAAGAGGCAAGGAACAAGCCAATTTTTTATTAAAGAACAGTTTTTTATTCAAACAAGTCAATTATTTTGGATCAAAATAAAACAAAACAATGAGATTCAGACAGATTCATAAAAAATGTAAAAAAAATTGGGAAAGAATACTTACCAAAGAGGAGATACGCAGAATTGATGAAGAATTGGAGAATTCCACAGCTCAGAACTTCTTGAAGGAGGCGCATGGGTCAAGAGTCTGATGAGTGAGGCCCTACTTATAGCCTCTCAGGCTAACCATATTTTTAGGAATTCAAAATCCTTGAAAAATATCTGGTATGGTTAAAAGTTCAAGTTCCTTGAAAAATATCTTATATTTTTAGGAATTCAAATTTCTTGAAAAATATTTTGTATCTTTAAGAATTAATATCCTTGAAAAATATATTATATATTTAGGACTTCCAAACTCCTTGAAAAATATATTATATTTTTAGGACTTCAAATTTCCTACTAGATTTTGAGAAAATTAACTTTCCTTGAAAAATATAATTTTTTTAGGAATTACAATTATCCTTGAAATTGATAGTTAATAAAAGCACTACGTAATGTCCTAAGGGACTTTGCTGTTAAAGTACTACTACGATATGTTTCTCAGGCCGAATCAAGTTTACTGTAATGTTGAACACATTACAATAAACTTGGGGGAAAATCTTATCCCTCAAAAATCCAGGGATGATGTGGCGAATGAGAAAGCAGCACGTGGCATCACGAATCAGAAAAAAAAAAAAAACAAAGTATTGAAAAAACAACGATGAGCAAAAAAGATAGGTCCAGGACCTATAGAGAAATCGACCAGGCCAAAACCCCCTAGGGGTGGTCGGCCTGGCCCTAACCCCTAGGGGTGGTCGGCCTGGCCCCTGAGGTGGTCAGCCCAAGCATGCCCAAGAACCCCTCGGGGTGGTCGACCTACACTCCCAAAGAAACTTCACTAGGTAAAACTCATGCTCGTTCAAACTGAGATCAACAGGCCTAGCACCCAGAAGATCAACAGGCCTAGCACCCAGAGGACCAACGGGCCTAGCACCCAAGCTCTAAAGGGTCTTCCAGCCTAGAACCTAAGTTTCATAGACCAGTCAAGACTTAGCATTTTCTTGAAGGTCTCAATCGTGCATTATCGATCACGATCCAAAAAAGACAACAGGAAGAAACGATCTCATAATCATGGGAAGGTGGACACGTATCTCCACTCCCAATGATCGTGTACTAAACCACGATCCCACTCTTACTGATCATGTAACAGCCCCTAGGTACTATAAATAAAGTACCCAGGGCTTCATTTCAAGGTACTCTTTTTATGGACTTTTTGGATCGATCTTTTGGACGAATTTGTGACAAGTGAAATACGAGTTTATCTTTGTAATTGTCTATCGAGCGATTCAATACAAAAGACTAAGTGGATTAGGTTATTACTGTTGGGAAGAACACGGCTGAACCACTATAAATTCCTATGATTTTTGTTTAGATACTTGTACTCTGTCGTATATTAGATTCATTCCATTCAAAAGATGTCGTATATTGTACATACGACCGTTGGCCAATTTCACAGGTCAACAATGAATAATAGATAACACTAGGATTTATAGAGGTTTGGCCCTAAAGATTGGTAATGACCTACGTCCTCTTAGATTTGTATTACTCTTGAAGGTTTACACAAGATCACAAGGGATTACAAGTGGATTTCTATGTGTAAAAGACAATGCAGTATGACAAAATCACTACTAAGTACCAAGCCAGGCTGGTCGGTATATTTCTGGTGTTGGTTGGTAGGCTATTTTTTTTTAACCCCCTCCACTGTGGTGGAGAGTTTGTATTTATACTATCCCTCTCGTCCAAGGGTTGTGCATGAGCATAGCTAATGGGGAAATATCCCTTTCTTCTCGCAGGTAGTTGTTGTCCTATTCTTCAGGAGCCTTGACCAAGTTTTTAAGGTTGTAAGGCGCTCTTTGCGAGTGGTTGGGTGATTCCCGCAGACTATTTACGGTGAGTGTAACTACTTTCAGTCGACCAGGTTTACCTGTCTATCATACCGACCAGCCATTCTCCTGGTAAGTGTACTGAGCAGTGACTGTTATTCATTGGTCAAGTGTACTCCAACCAGCTGGGAGTCTGTGATAGTATGCCGAGTAGTAACTTGTCGTATACCCTGCAGGTATACACTGATCAGCCTGTCGAGGGGGTCTGCCCAGTCTATTCCACGTGTTCAAGCTTAATGTCACGTCGGATATGTTAATTTTTGGGATAACAATCATAGTGATAATTTTTTATTTATTTATATTTTCACTAAAAGCCTTAGATCTGTTCGGAGAGGGTGAGTCAGTAAGGACTCTTAAATTTGCCTCTCTCTGAATTGTCCAGTTCGGACAATTTTGGATTATTGTATACCTATGGTATATTCTAAATAACTGCAATGTGATCTTACCATATCTTCAGTAAGTACTTTAAGTAGTTCATCCTTTCATTTCATCTTTATTATAATACTTATTAGTAACTCTTAAATTAATTGTTTTTGTTCGTTGTAGAGAGCATATGGAAATTCTTCATTCTAGAGGTGTTGAAAATCCAGACCAATTATATAGAAAGGAATTTCCTACTTTGTTTTATAATAAGGTTTATCATCTTCGACAAACGAGTTCTTCGGAAGTACATGAAGAATTATTCTCTTTAGGAAATGGTTCTTCTAATCTCATTGCTTCATACCCTGGATGTGTTGTAAATGGAGTTAGATTTTGTGTTATGACATAGAAAATAATTGCAAAACTCAAAATAATGGGATCTCTGTAACGGGAGTTGAAAATAATACTTATTATGACCAGTTGTAAAAAGTTTTAGTGATGTCATATTTTTCTGGTTGTTCTGTTGTATTATTTAAGTGTAAATTGTCTGACACTAATAGGTCTTCAAGATTAAAGTTTGAGCAAAACATAACTAGTATTAACACTAGTTTCGAGGTGTTCAAAGATGATAAATTCATCCCAGCAAATCAAGCTAACCTAATTTTCTACATTGACGACCTTAAAAATAAATCTCACTGGAAAGTCATCCAAGAAGTGCATCAGAGAAATGTGTAGGACATCCCACTAGTTGAAGAACAATTGGAGGATGTATAACTAGACGTTATGCATGACACTAGTTCGTCGGATTTCCTATTATTCGTTGATCTTGGTCCATTGCCACAAATTAGCTTTCAACGTATGGGGGCTCTATTAGAGTTTGTTGAGATAGATAATGTTGCAATTGAGGAGGAGCAGGAGGAGGAGGAAGAGGAAGATGAACACATAGAAACCGATGGTGAAAGTGAAGATTATTATAGTGATGATTAAGTGGTAATTTTATAATGTGATTTTATTAAATATAATTTTATGTTGAAGTGATTATGTTTTACATTAAATGATTATTATAGCAATTATGTTGCATATTTATTTATATTTAGTATAAATGTAATTTTAATATCTATATTTTTCAGATATGACTGACATTATTGCTCGATCTCACGGGGGTGATGGTGGAGGATGCGATCCTCCACGTGGACCGTCAGATATCCCAGCTGATTGTGAACGAAGTAATACATTATACATTGATTAAGTTATTAATTTTTAACACTTAATATATATATATATATTAATTTAAAATTACTTAATTTTCATACAATAGCGCCTCTTACCAAGTGTGGACGCCACAAAGGATTGAACACGTGATAAAAAGGGGAAGAGTTGGAGCGTCCTCTCCCACTCGAGTAGGACGTGAGAGGGAGAACATATAAAGAGATCGAAAATTACAGCTCAAATTTCTTGAGAGAGAGATATGATTACTTGTTCGACAGTACGCAGATCTAGACTGTACTCAATTGGCACACGTACCAAAGGCCTCCAAACAAAGAATACTTGCACATCAGGGGGTAAGTCATTTCTATATTTATGCTTATTCTATTTAATTATATATCATATTTACTAATAAATGTTTGTAATTTAAGATGATTTGTTTGATATTAGGCGTACACGATATGGACTGGGACACATGTCTGGGATCTAGAGAGGCATTGATACATCATGTGCCAAAAAGTATTCTGATTGGAAGCATGATATTAAGAAACATTTAACGAACAATGGCCCAGGAAATCGTTATGGTGGTTGTGCAGATACGCAGTGGGCAAAAGCCATTAAGTTTTTCTGACGCCCAGACGTGATGGTATTAATTTTTTTCTTAACTTAACTATCTTAATTTAATATATTACTAATTGACACTAACTTTTCTCGGAAACGTTCCGATGTCAACAAGGGAAATAGGAAGAAACTAAAAAACCCAACTACATAGGTTCTTAGTCCATCCCAGCATTGCACTACAAAAAAGTGAGTTAATTAAATTTTTTTAAGTTTGTTTTTCTTATTTACGTTTAATTATTATTATTATTTTTTTAAATATGTACGTGCCAACGCAATTTAGAGACTGGGCAATTTGCGTCGACCCCGGATACCTGGATGGATACTCACCACAAAGTAGGCACAGGGTGGGTAACAGATTAGCCGAAAAAACCTGGGTATGTTAAGTTTGACACAGCAAAAACAGACAACTGAGACTGAGAGTTCCACATCGATTTCGAGTGTGCCTGAAGATGACGACTTGTCCTTGGTACAAACCGTCTTCGGAAAACGATGGCCACCAGAAAGGATACAGTCATATCCTTACCATAAGGGACCAAACTTCATTTACTACTAATCCTCCAATGCAATCTAGAGATGAAGAGATTGTTGAGATGAGAGAGTGTCTTCGACAATTAGAGGAGCACATCCGGACTCATTGTATCACCCCAGGATCTCAATATGCCCCACCACCACCTGATGATCCGGATGTTGGAGGACCAAGTCAGTAGGAGAACCGAGTCAGTAGAAGGACTTATGTATGAGTTTTGTTTTTATAGACTATTATATTTTCATCTTTAGGACAACTCTTTATTTGGATTGAGCAAGCACACCCTTGTGTTTTTTATTTAAATGTTTAATATAAGTATTTTAATTTTAATATATTGTTTTAGTTTTAATTCAAATTAATTAAATAAATACGTAATGTACCATTAAAAAAATCTCAGTTCAGGCTTATCCGACAACATTGTCATCGGTATAGCCCTATTAGATGACAAAATTAGACAGATTTCCTCCGACTACATTTCTATTATATACCGACAAAAGTTGTTCTTGGTATAAGCTTTACCAATGACACATTTAATGTCCTTGGTAGAAGTTTATGTCTACCTACGAGGCTCTACAGACAACATATTCTCAGTATAGCCTCCACCGACCACATCCAGGCTTGTCGGTATAGCCCTAAGTTTTTGTAGTGTTAATATATATTCATGGATGAAGAGAGTGACTTGACAAGTAAATTTTATGCACGTATGGTCTGGCGAAGTTTGATCATGTTGTATCACGCACATGGAGAGAATTATAAGTTGTGTGAATCGAGGAACAACTCATCACGGACGCTAATTTTTCATTTCGTGACGATCAATTCAAACACCATTTCTACTACTACCAAGTCTCGTCCAGTTTAATTTGTACATGCCAAATTAATTATTCTTAATCATGAACTTGTAATAAATAACCGATCAATAACAATAAGAGACAAAAATAGTGCACCATATGAATATATATAACCATTTTTATGTTAATCAATATTAAAGTTTATATCAAATTTGGAAAAGTTGAGAACTATCTATTTTTAGGACTTTATTAATTAAAATTAGACACTAAATATATTTAGTTAAACTTTACCCATTATTATCATGAGACTTCCCAAATTACTCTTATTTGAGCACATGGTTCTAAATGTTGTTGTAGTGTGTATTATATGTGTCATTTTATAGTTTAATTAAAAATGCATTCAAATTATAGTGTGTCATATATATATATATATATATATTAATACAATTTAGTTTTTTACAGCAGGCCTGGACACCTTATGTAGAGAAACGATATAATATGAACATTCATTATAATTCTGGGTATAAAAGTAAGAGAATTAATAAATGGGTAAATATTAAAAGGATTATCTAAAAGTTGGCACCCAGTCTAATTTCTTCAAATTTAATCAGGTAAAAAGAATATATCCTAAAGTGTAATATTGACCATTCATGATAAATATATTGTGCAATAGTAGGTAAGGTAATACTAGGACTAGTGCTCTATCGATTTTCATAAGTTGGCTTGTAGTTAGGGCTGAAATTTTTTTATACAACACGGTGACACGACTCGAAAACGACACGAAATAAATGGATTCATGTGCCACATTTAATAATCGTGTTGTGTTCGTGTTGGAGTTCTCAACATGTTTAATAATCACATCGTGCTTATGTTTACTTTAATCATGTCGTGTTGACATGTTTAATAATTGTGTCGTGTCATAATCGTGTTGACACGAGAACGCGAATAATTATAATAGATTTTATAATTTTTTATATAGTTATGATTAATTATGTCAATTTCGTGTTGTATCATGACACATTATTAATCGTGTTATCGTGCCGTGTTGAGTTTGTTTCATGTGATCAGCGAAAATAATCATGTCATATTCGTGTTCGTATTTTCGACACATTTAATAATTGTGTCATGTTCGTATTTACCTTAATTGTGCCGTGTTATAATCGTGTAGACATGATTACACGAATTGTCAGCCCTATCTGTAGTAGCCTTCCAAGTGTCTTTTATATATTTAAGATTATGATCAAAATATATATTAATTAGAGAATTGCTAAGAGCACCAATAATGCTCAACATCGCAAGGAAGTAACATATCACTAGCAATTCAATATTAGATTTAACATATTTTAACTTAATAATTAATATTAAATATCACTAAACAGTTCCAACTCATGTGTTGAACAACTTAAATTACCTAATAATAATTCTCTATTAATTAAGTCATAAGATATAGCAGCAGCTAGCCCTATTAATAATCAACTCAGCTGTTTTTTATTTAAATATATATATTTATATATATCAACTCAACTGCTATAGCTGGATGAGATTGTTGACTTGTTGTTAATCTGCATAACATTTCAATAGTTACTTTATTACAAATTACAAGCTTTTTCCATATATATAATTTAGAAATTATACCGTGGAAGACGATAATTGGACCACTATTATTGAATCCACAAACAAATACTTACAAAAGACAAAAGTAATGGTTAGATTCAACAACTAAACCGTTGGATGTCAGAACTAGCTACTTTATTTACATGTCAAAATATTACTGACTTTGATCAATGGACAAATTTTAGTTCATATATATAGCATTACCTACTTTCTCTTTATTTCACAAAAGTGTAAAAGAAAAAAAAACAAAAAAAAAGATGATACATGAACTTCGTTTGCAGGTGGGTTTTAGAATTTCCAACTAAGAACTATTCAATCCATATCTATTGTTTTTATATATATATATATATATATATAAATTTGTACTCTGAATTTAAAGAAAATTAAAATTTTGTGTACTCAACACTATTTTATTTCCTTGTTATTGAAACAACCGGTACATATTGACTTCTTATTTATGAATAATAATAATATCACATAAGACAAATTTTAAAATAAAAGTTCTTTTTTCTATTTTTATTGTTTTTAATTAATTGGAGGCATCGTATATATAGAGAAACTTTTCCGGCGGCACAAAACTACATTTTTCAAAGAATCAATGAAATTTTGGTCCCTGCCTACCTGGAATGAATGTGGGCCACCTTAGATTAGCTAAGTTGAATTGACGGTTAAGCCGCCCTAGCCCTAGCTTCCTTTCCAGTCTCCTACCCCCGGTTAGCTTTTCATTAGAGCAACTGCAACTTGTTAGCTATCATAAACAGTTAGTGTGTTTGGTACGAGGGTTTAGTTTTGTGGGAGGTGAATGTCAAATCTATTTTTAATGGTTTGGGGATTTGTGTTTTTAAGTGGGTCTTATTTTTTAGTTTAGTTTGAGGGTAATCTTAACCCTTTTAAATACTTGAGTTTCATATTCCCTTAATCTAAACTCCCTCTAATTCTACTCCCCCAAACTCAAACCTCATACCAAACACCCCTAATAATTTTAACAAGTGATGTGACATTTTTTTAACATTTTACCACTCCAACTATATACCCATTAGACTGTCTAATTTAGAATAGCTACAACATCACTTTCCTTTTTTACTAGCTAAATTTAACTAATTTGAGGTGACTAGCCAAATTGATAACACATTATTTTAATAATAATAATAATGGTTAAAACTAATAATATAAAAATTATTAAATTAATCTACTTTAAAAATCTAAATTTATAAAAATTATTAAATTAATCAACTTTAGCTACTATGGAAAGCATGATTGAAATGATGACATTAAAATTAGCTAGCTAAAATAGCTTTTTAACTATTATTTAGCTAGTGTGGTTAGAGTTGTTTTAAGAGGTGAGGCATTTTATTTTTATTTATTTTTTATTTTACATCAAATTATCATTCATCAATTTCTATATTTTACATCACCAAAGCCCCACTTTAATATTTTTTATTCATTCTAAATATTTTCTCACACTTTCAATTATATTTAGAATATTTATCCATATATTATATCAAATATAATTATAGGAAAATTCTACAATAAGAGTATGTCTTTTGTCCCTACTAGTAGGAGTGTTTATGTTTTTAGTGCCTAAAGAAATTATAAGTCAAATTTTTTTATATGACGATGTACAGTAGTTATAGTAGGCATCCCACCAATTTTCAGGAAATTCTGAATAATTTACAGTGCCGAAAGAAACTACAAAATAATTTGTTTCACACGCGTATAAAACAGGCTTAAAAGCAACTTGTTTTTCGTGTTTTCGATATATGGATAGATTACAATTCAATTTTTTTATATGACGATATACAATGTAGTTATTTAGAATCCCCCACAAATTTTTGGGAAATTCTAAATAATTTACAGTGATGAAAATAAAAAATAAGTTATTTTAAAGCTTGTTTTATACACGCGTGAAAAAAGTTATTTTGAAACTTGTTTTCAGTATCATAAATTATTCAATTTTTTAAAAAAACTGGTTGAAGGTTCTAAATAACTATAATGTACACAATCATATAAAAAAATTATATTATAATTTTTTCACGTGCTAAAAACAGAGACGCTCCTACTGGTGGGGGCAAAAGGCATGCCCCCAATGTAGTCGTCCCCTATAATTATATTCTACAATTCAAAAAAATATATAATTATACTCTACTTTTAATTAATCCAAATTTATAAAACAAGCTCAAATTACTTTTTCTTACAATATTTAAAAATTAGATTTTTTAATATGTTTTATTCATTTCAATAATACCATTATGTTTCTTACTATTTACAATATTTATTAATACATTTTCTCTAATTATAAATTTTATAAAAATATAAATAATTTTCATATATTATATATAAAATATATGTAATGTGATGGTGTAAAATCAAATAAAAATAATAATAAATAAAGATATTTAGATTTTATTTATAAAAATGAAGTAATTTATTATATTTACATGTATGTTGTTTTGTATACTTTTTTGTTTTTTATACCAGTTTTTGTAATAAAAACATATAACATTTTTTTTTATTTTATTCTTTGAGTAGTGTGTAGTAAATTAAATTATATACATCATTTTTTTATTATATTTGTAATTGATGATAAATGACTTATGAAACTAATTCTCTCTCTCTTTTTTTTTTTTTTCTATGCAACTTTAGAAAAAAATTCGGCTACACCGCCGGTTGTTTGAGCTCAATAGTGGTACCATTGCAACATACTCTTCAAAGTGATCATTTTTAAATGTGGGAAGCATAGATTTTTTCGCCGTCGTCGGACAAGATGAACGGAATTAAAAGTAACATTTTAGTTTCTTTTATATTTAGTTAACAAAAATGTGTTGTATTTAAAAAGTAACTATGTAGTTTCTTTTTAATTTGGTTAAACGAAAAATTATAATAAAAAACCAAAATATGTATTTTTTTTATTACAATTCAAAAGTATCATCTAAGTTTCTTTTTTTGTTTAATTAATAAAAGAAACATTATTATTTACATGTAAATTGCATTAGTGACTAAAAGTGAATTAAAAATTTTCATTAAAAAAAGTTACCATATGGTATACTAAAAGTAACTTTTGATGATAAGTTATATAATAATTTATTATACTTCATTGTATCTCATTAGTTCTTAAAATAAATTTGAAGGTAACGTAAAATTATCTTATATAATAAGACACTATAATATAACTTAAAAAAACTAATCAATATTTTAAAATAAAAAAGTTTCAACAAATAAATTTTGGAGATAACTAAAATCTATATGAAATAATATTCCCTAAAAATATGTTTTTTTTTTTGTAAAAAAGTAACCAATTAGTAACTTATCTCCATTATAAGTAACCAAAATGTTACTTTTAAAAACTCAAAAAATTTGGAAATTCGAGATTTCAAGAATGTTCCCAATTTATGTATATTATTTTTTAAATTTGGTATTTTTTGATAACGTGACAATGTATTTTTGCAAATAAAATGTTGTAGATGATTTTTATAATTATTTTATGTTATATGTATATAATTGTAAAGATTCCAACAATTTAAGAGAGTTATTCAATTAAAAAAGGGTAAGTAACCATTTGATACCCTGTGTTTTTGCAAAGTATCATTTTGGTACCCTCTGTTTTCAATAATACTCATATGGTACCCTGTATTTTAAATTCGTACATATTTGGTACCATAAACTCAAATTTAATTAATAAAATCTTACCAATTTAATCAAACTGCTATCAATTATGTAAGTTCCAAATTTAAATTTAATTACTTAATTACATATAACTGATGACAGTTTGATCATATTGACAAAATTTTATCTATCAAATCTGAGTCTAGGGTATCAAATATGTATAATTTTAAAATACAGGATACTATATGAGCATTATTAAAAATAGATGGTACTAAAATGATACTTTGCAAAAACATAGGGTACTAAATGAGTAAATTCCCATTAAAAAAATAGAAGTTAACGCGAAGGGGAGAAGGAGAGAGAGAGAGTAAATATGATAAATTAATAAAAAAAATGTTTACAACATGAATAATAATATATAAATGTAGCACAACTCTGTAGCATTTATAAAAAAAACATGTATTATACTACATCTGTTGGAGATGCTTTTGTGACTAATTCTTTAAAAATCTGCAGATTATTAGTACATCGTCATAGGTAATTTTGGTATAATTTATAACTTCTTATTATGATTATTTATTCAGAGAAAAGCTCTTGTAATATTGAAAATTAAATTATTTTTGTTGTTTTCTTACCCTTGATGCTATTCACCTAAACTTTCTATTTATATGTTTTCAACCATACATAATTGTAACATTGTCTTATCTTAGAAATATATTAACTTAAAATCTACCTTTTTTGTGTATGAATTTTAAGTACAACACGAATATTCAAAATTAGTTATTAAATACCCCACAAAAAAAAATAGTTATTAAGTATCTTATTTCAATTGATTGGGAGCCAATTAAAATACATTTCTTTGATTGAAGATTTGAATCTTAAATTTACTTTGACAAAGATATTATTGTATTTTATTTCTAGAAAGTAATTACTCCATATACTTTTATGTGGTGTTTTGATTAAATGTCTTGTGTACTACATGAATTATAATTTAAGTGCCTAATAAAATTAAAGGGGAGTCAACACCTTACACTCAAATTGCATTTTAGATAATAATAATAATAATAATAATAATAAGGGATTATACTTTTTTGGACCCTATATTTTGTCTCATTATCTGTTTGGACCCTGTGTTTTGACAAATTATTTTTTAGACCCTATGTTTTGTAAAATGATTAAAATATAACCCTAAACTCAATTTTGATGAAGGAAAAATTGAATATAACAATACAGATTTTAAGCAGAATGCTTTTATTTTTGTTCTGAATAATTAGTTTGGTAAATTATTTGTGATTTTAGTTGAGAAAACATTGGCCAAAATCGGGTTTAGGATTCTATTTTAACCATTTTACAAAACATAAGGTCCAAAAAGTAATTTTTCAAAACACAAGGTCCAAACAGATAATGAGAGAAAACACAAGGTCCAAAAAATTATAAACCCTAATAATAATAATCCATTTTACGTACCTTGAAATTTGAGCTAAGATAATCAGATCAGGGTACACAACGGCAGTCCGAGTAAATAATTATAAGGAAATTTGACTTTTTATGCTTAATGGGGTGGTGTAATTCAAAATAATGTTAGGCATTTTTATCATTACAAAATAATGACAAAAGTTTTTCTAGTACCCAAAATGCCCCTGTCACAATTCCCCCCAATCCATTTTGATTCTCCTTTCTCTCTCTCGAACTCTCTCGGTTCCTTCCCTTCATCTCCCCCCGACCGACCAACTAACCAAAACCCAACCCCATCGAAACCCCGTCGAAGTCGCACTGCTGCCCCCGTCGAAGCCGCGCTGCTGTCACCATCGAAGCCCTCTGTCCCTCTCGCCTCAAAGATTCTCCCTCTCGCCTCTCGTCGTCCGCCCGTCTCTGTTGTTCCCCCTCACAAGCTCATCCAAAACCCAGGGCCTCTAGGTTCGAGTTTCTCCATACCCAAAACAAAGGTATATGCTCGGGATTTTGAACATATAATCATATTTATATTCTGTTGGCAAGTCAGTGTAAATCCTATGCATTGACTAATCTTAGGATTAACTTATTTTTAACATATAATCATATTTATATTCCACTGTGATAACGTCACTATAAATAAGATTAGCTACATGCTTGGGATTTAATAGAAGTTTATAATAAACAAATAATCATAAAAATAAAACATGTGAGCAAAGTGATTGACCAAGTCAAAAAATGATTTCTATTCTTGTATTGATAATAAAATGAGATTACAAAGAATTTGGGCTTTAATTAGGGGATAAAATCTACACCTGGTTACCGTTAAAATATCCCTGAAAAACTAACTTAATATATACACATAAATAACACAAAAAAAGATGAAAAGATATATAAGATGTTCTTAAGTAACCAAGGTCTTACAATAGTAGCAATTTAACATATACAAGAATCCAACTAACTATTGGTCACCATTTCCAAAAGTTGATCTGGTCTAGAGTATAGACAAAATAAAAAAAATCTAATATCCTTTCCTAAAGCTTCCTAAATAACTTATGCAGCAGTCTTAAGTAAACCTATGCAGAAACCTTCCTCCTCTTCTGCCTCCTATCCAAAAGCTTTTCATGAAACTCATCGTTAGTCAAATATCAATCTTCTTGTTTCTTCTTCCCATGAAAATACAAGCTAACAGCAATGTCTTGGCGAAGCAACTGAGCATCAAGTTCTTTTGGCATCTCTTTTTCCTTTCTAAGAATTAATTGCTCGGCAAAATAAGTTGTAAAAATCCCACAATCGCTACAATATTGCAAAAACAAAAAAAAACTAAGAACATAAAAACAAAATCAGAAACAAACAAGATAAACAAATTTAAAAAAATAAAACTCACCACTCAACTTATTGAGGAACGCCTTTAGCAATAGTCAATTCCAAAGCATCATTCTCAGGGACGTCATAAGGACTAAAATCAATATTTATATTAGGACGATCATAAAAACCAATCTTTTCCAATAGAAGAGGAATCATTACATCAAATGCTTCAATTACAGGTAAAGTCAAATTTTCATGCCTCGCCCCCGACATAGAATCATAAATAATGAGTAACCTCATCTTTATGTCCAAATGCAACAAAAGCCAATGAGAAAGATCCTTCACGTTAACAGGAATAAGAACATGATCAAGTAGATTCCAGTGAGTGCTGCAAAACAATGACTTGCCCCTCATAATCTTCAAAGGAACACAACTGTCATCAATGTTAAATGTACCACTGCCTGATTTCATAAACTTCTCAAACATGAACACAATATTTTGGCCAAAACAACTATCAGTAGTAGAGACTCTCCTCTTCAAACCTTTGCATAACTTAACCTTTCTTCTCAAATAATACATCATGACATCAATATGCTGCATTTTAAAAAACAAATGCTTATAAGACCACTATGAAGAAACATGTTACCACTTACAACATAACATAATAAAAAAACAAAGGGTAACCAGTTCCAATCAGCTACACAACAAAATAAAAAGTTTGGGTAACAAGTTACCATAAGCTAAACATCAAAATTATACATTTGGGTAACCAGTTACACAAAACATTGCAACACAAAAAATGACTGTGGTAACTAGTTACCCCAGCTAAACTACTAGATTATACATTTGGGTAACCAGTTACACATATCGTTGAAACACAAAAAATGACTGTGGGAACTAGTTACCCCAACTAAACTACTAGATTATACATTTGGGTAACCAGTTACACACATCGTTGAAACACAAAAAATGACTGTGGGAACTAGTTACCCCATCAAAACACAGTAATATAGAATTGAAGCATATTAATGAATTTAAAAAATATGATAAACACAACATAAAAAGAAAGAAACTCACAGATGAATCAACAAACTACCCAAGAAAATACAAACAATAGAACCACGTCTTCTCGTCAATAAAAATGAAAGTGAAATCAATCGATGTGCATTGAATTGCAATGTAGTTCTAATGGAAATTTGATTCTTTTTCAACACAAATTTGGTGCAACCAAAGAGCAAGACCAAGACACAAGCTTAAAATTTATAAGAGACCCCACTAAACAGAAACAACAAGCTTACAGATGTCATCAACAAGCACACTACTGATACCGTTAATACAATTAGAATTCAACAAGTACAGTTTCTCAATAATTTGGTAAAACAACACTCAAAATTGTGGGGAGGGAGAGGGGTTCAATTCAAATCCCACTGTATCAAAAAAAACAACACTCAAATTTCAAGAATGAAACTAGCGGACCAATTTCTTTTTTAATCAAATTTTACATCACTTGTGGAAAACCCAACAGCGATCATTCAATGACCTAAATACTTGTTGAAATATAATTTCACCCAAATAATAGTATCACAATCCCTAATGTAATTTTTTTTTTTAAAAGTAACCCATGAAATTTAAAACTAAATCAAACAAAACCTTGCTCGACCAAAATACTTCATCATTAGATTCACATGTCAACCTAATGCACTAAACTTAACGGTTCATGATCAAATAAATCCTCAGATTCTCACCTAGATTTTGCAGTAATCCATTCCGACTTTTTTTCTTCAAGAAAAAAAAAGTATTTGAAAAGTTATATTTTCTGCGAAGTGAAATGGGGAGAGAAGATTTGTTACCACGGCCATGGCTGATTGGATCGATAGAAGGGCAAAATTCGGAGTTGTCCGCAGTTGTAAAGAGGAAGACGATGATTAATGACGACCAATATAAGGTTAACCCAACAACAAAAGCTAATAAATATTAAAAAGAAATTAAGGAAAAATAAATGTTGAATAAAAAGGTCAGGACTTTCCCTACTATTCCTTCACTGGTCAATGAAATCCTGCCACGGGCCATTTCAGTGGCCCAATTGCTACTGAAATAGTAAAATAAATGAATATGAAATTACATAATTACCCTTCTACACTTATAGATATAATTAGAAATCAAAATATGGCATATTAATGATTTTTTACAAAAATATGGGAAAAAAATCCCATAGAAGAGAATACAAGTTTTAAAAAGCCATAAAATAATACTTATAACAAAAGCCATATTTTTTAAAACTTTATTAAAAAACTCATATAACATGTAATTTTCACTTAATTTAAAGGGGATTTTTAAAAATATGGCTTTTTAGCCATCAATGTGCAAAAATATGGGAGTTAAACTTTCTTTAATTTGTATGAGAAAATTTAATTAACAAAAACTTAGTTTATGGGAAAACTAATCCTATATTGGAAATCAAAATTAATCAAAACAAATTAGCACAAGGAGGGGTACTATGGTAATTAACATAGCCAAAACTCCTTCAGCCAAGTCCATCTTCCCTTTCATTTTGCCATAGCCGCCTCACCATCTCCACCATAGCCAAAACTCCTCCACTCGGCTGCCTCACCATCTCCACCATCATCTCCGGCCACCCACCCTCACCACCTGCCAAGAACACCCTAGTTGCACCTCCGTGAAACCCAGCCACTTCTCCACTCGGCTGCCTCACCATCTCCACCATCATCTCCAGCCACCCCCCTTAACACCTGCCAAGAACACCCCAGCCGCACCTCTGTGAAACCCAAACGCCTTCACCACCTTAGGTCCGCACCTCCATGAAACTCAGCCAAGAACACCCCAGCCGCACCATCAACGAACACAAACTCAATCCGCGCATCTCTGCGCGATTCCATTCACGAGCCCCCAAATCCAAAACGATGAGGATAGGCTGAGGTGAGGGATGTGCTGGTGGTGGTCGGAGGCGAGGAAGAAAGGTGGCGCTTGGGCTGTGTGCGATTTGTGGTGCTCGGAGTTATGCAAAACAACGGGGATGGCTAGGTTTGCGACAAGGTTTTGCGCGCAGGGGATGGGGGTTTCTGGTGGTGGTCGGAGGCGAGGGAGGAGGTTGGTTCGTGGTCAGATCTGGTTTTTTTTTTCTGTCTTGAGATCTGTGGTAATTGGTTACCTTCACGTTGTTTGTTTGTATATTTTAGGAGGTAACTGGTTACCTTCACATTCTGATGTGTGTGTATATTTCTGGGTTCTATATGGTAACTGGTTACCTAGGTTACTAAATCATACTTACTCTTCCTTTTTTTTTCCTTCAAATGTGATGTTTTATTTTTCATTTCTAATATGAGTGACTCATCACCCTCTTATAATAACTGGTTACCCCTCTTATGGCAGTAAGTTACTAATCTAACTGTAACTGGTTACCCCTCCTGATACATGTTATTTAACCTCTAAGACTATTTTTTACATAAATGTGAAAAAACAAACAAGTAACTGGTTACCCCTCTGGATAAATGTTATTTAAGCTAGCTGTAGGATTTTTTTTTACATAACTTTGAAAAATTAATTAAGTAACTGCTTACCTTACCCAGGTTTTGAAAAAAAAAACGTACAATCTAAAAAAAAAGGAAAAAAATGTTTACAATAAATAAAAAAAATAATAAACACAATTCATATTATAAAAAAAAAAATTGCACAACAACCATGGAAAAATTTAATATAAAAATAGTTATATAAAATTAATATAAAAAATAATCAAATAAGCTAAAAAAAATAATCAAATTACAAACATACCCTTCCAAATTCATAAAACTTGATTAAGAGTTAAAATATGGCATAAACAAACTTTTATACAAAAATATGGGAAACTAAACCCATAAAAGTAAAATTAAAAAAAAAAAGCCATAGGTTAACTTTTATTGAGAAAAAGTCATATTTTTGCACAATCTATTAAAATTATCATATAACATGTAATTTTCACTAATTTAAATTGTTTAGCCAAAGGGTGGTTGGAACTTGGGCTGGATATGAGAGTAGATCTGGTCCAATACCATTTCTAAATTTAGTAACATGTTTGACAAAAAGGACAGTAATAGATTTAAGTTTTTAAATCTTGTCTTGTGTTGAAGTTAAAGAGGCATATGTTTTTTTTCTTTTTTAATTCTCATCTTTCTCTTGCATTTCCTGTCACAGTTAATTACATATCCTTTGGGTTTTTAACTCCATTCATTATTTTATGTTAGAATTTATGATTTTATTTTTTTTATATTTGACGCAATATTATTGACATGATTTATTTAAAATACTAAATTTGCTCTCTTTTTTAATTATATATATTCAATCAAATTTGTTTTATTTGTAATTTAGGAATAAAATGTAAAATATTGAGAAAAAAAATGTAAGAATTATATCATTTTAGTGTTAAAAAATTTACACTTCAAAAGTTTAGATTAGAAAACGCCCTTACAAAATCATAATCATTTATTATTCGTATATTAGTTGGTTGAAGTTTTATTTGAAATAAGATTACATCACCTTAGAGCATGTCCAATATACCATCAAAAGATTATTGCTTTTCCAATAGTGTGTTAAAAAAGTGTCAAATTTGATAAGTGCTAAATATTGTGTCAAATTCGACACATGACATTACATTAGTCAAATTTGACACAATAATAAATATATATTTTTTCAATTACAAAATTGTCATTAATTATTAATGAGCGACTTTTAATATATATATTTTAATTACAATATCACCATTAATTATTTTTTAAATACTTAATTTATTAACATTTACTCTTTTATATCAATTTGTATCATAAAATGCTATGGGAAATTTGACTTTTTATGCTTAATTGGGGGTTGTAATTCAAAAAAATACTAGGTATTTTTATCAATACAAAATAATGCCAATTCATTTTAGCATACCCAAAATACCCCTATCACAACTATCTCCTCTCTTCCTTCTTCTTGTTTCTTCCTCACTCTCTTTCACCCACCTCACCTCACACCGCCACTAAGAGCACCACGGTAGAAGGAAGTCGAGCAAGTGACCGCCACTAAAAAAGCCAATTGTAGAGGGGATCAAGACCAAAGTAGGGGTTGAGAAATCTTGGAGAAAAATTTTATGGGTAAGCAATTTTTTCTTAAATACTTGGATTAGCGATGTTTCCTTTAAACTTTTTGGGCATTTCGAATAGATCTGAGCAATATTTGCAAATTTTTTTGGTTTTTTTCTAGTTTTTTGGGAATTTTCTGGGTTTGGGTTGTGCTCGATGGTTGCTCAATGCCTGCTCGATGCAGGCTCGATGGCACACCAATTTTTACAGTTGCATGTTTTGCTTGATGGTTACTCGATACCTACTCGATGGGTGCTCGATGGTAATGTGCATTATCACTATTTCATGCATGCTCGATGGTTGCTCGATGCAGGCTCGATGGAACATCAATTTTTACGGTTGAATGTTGTGCTCGATGGTTACTCGATTCCTACCCGATGGGTACTCGATGGTAATGTGCATTATCACTATTTCATGCATGCTCGATGGTTGCTCAATGCCTGTTCGATGCATGCTCGATGGAACATCAATTTTTACGGTTGAATGTTGTGCTCAATGGTTACTCGATACCTACTCGATGGGTACTCGATGGTAATGTGCATTATCACTATTCCATGCATGCTCGATGGTTGCTCGATGGAACATCAATTTTTACAGTTGAATGTTGTGCTTGATGGTTACTCGATACCTACTCGATGGTAATGTGCATTCTCACTATTTCATGCATGCTCGATGGATGCTCGATGCCTGCTCGATGCAGGCTCGATGGCACATCATTTTTTACGTTGCGTGTTGTGCTCGATGGTTACTCGATACCTATTCGATGCAAGCTCAATGGTAATGTGCATTCTCACTATTTTGTGCATGTTCGATGGAGGCTCGATGAAGGCTTGATGGTCATGTTTTTCAGCATCGTTAAAATACCACTTCCTACCATCTGTTTTTCAGCTAATTGTATTTGTGTTTTTTTATTTCAGGTTCTACTGTTTACGTATTTGTTTCTTACAACGGTGTTTGGGAAACAGATGGTAGGAAATGGTATTTTAAGGATGATGAAGGTGAAGTGGTAACAGTAGAGAATGATGTCACTTACTTGCAACTACTTGACATACTGCACGAGACATTTCAGGTGGATAGAGAGGTGTATGAATTGAAACTCGAGGTGCCATACGTATGCGGCGACCAACCATTTGCACCGGTTCAATTGAGGAATGATCGCCAAGTTCGTGTATTCTTAGGAATAAGCTTGAAAGAACGGATAGTCTTATGTGTGACTCCAGTTAATAAGAATGTCATATCAGATCATTCTCCTAGTGTGAACAAAAAAGACACGACCAGTGTCGATCCATCTCCTGTAGGTAGCAGTTACAACCATCTTAGCGAGGTGGGCACTTTTGTTCCAGTTACTGATCCGATGGCTACTATTGAGCTTGATATACCACAAGGAGGTCCCACAGGTGTGCTTGAGGCATATGAGTACGATCCCTATGTGAATGATGATCCAGTTGGTAATTGCTTTGAAGATAATGATGATGGTTCCGAGGATGACTCATATTATAGTGCAGATGTTTCAAATGAGGAGTTAGACATTTCCCAAGCCCAACAAGTAGAAGAAGAGTCAGGACTGCCTCTTGCACAGGCACACCTCCCAACTCAAGGACGCCGAGCACCTACTCGAAGCAGTAATCAACCTGCTAGGACAGAAGATAACACTGGGTGGAGGGAGACAATTGTATCAAGATAAGATCACACCAGATGGAGTGCCCCAATGTTTACAAAATAAGATATTGAGGCATCTGCTAAAACCCATTCCTCATCATCTGGTGGACCAATGGGAGAAATATATGTTGGTAAGACTTTTGAGGACAAGATTGATTTAAAAACCAAAGCTGCTCTATTTGCAATGAAGAATAACTTTGAGTATATGGTGAAAAATTCTGGTACTGACGTGTGGTATATCATATGCAAAGATCCTGACTGTTGCTAGAGACTGAGAGGGAAAAAACTATCAATGTCCCCCATGTTTGAGATCACGGTATACAAGAGCGTACACACATGCTCACTAGAAGTGCGACAAAAAGGCCATCGTCAAGCTGCACCGTGGGTCGTTGGACACCTCATAAAGAACAAATACGCAGTTGATGGGACCAGTTACATGGCAAACAACATAAAAGAGGATATGAAGAAATTTTTTGGAATTGATATGAGTTATGAAAAGGCATGGAGATGTAGAGAGAAGGCACTTACGTATGTTAGGGGGACATATGAGGATTCGTATTGCAAGTTTCCATCCTACTTGCACATGTTGCAGCAAAAGAATCCAGGTACAATTACTGATTTTGTCATTGAAGATGGTCGTTTCCTATATTGCTTCTTTGCCCTTGGAGTTTGTAGGATGGGATTCAGATTTTGTCGTCCTGTGATATGTGTGGATGGCACGTTCTTGAAGAATAAGGACGGTGGCCGCATGCTATGTTCCGTTGCTTTGGATGTGAATAGTCATTTATATCCAATTGCGTTCGGGTTGGTGAATAGTGAGAACCACAACTCGTGGAAATATTTCATGACGAAGTTGAAGGAAGCCATTGGGGACGTTGATGACTTGGCTTTCGTGTCAGATAGGCATGCTAGTATTATTCATGCTCTAGAGGCTGTCTTTCCTGATGCCTACCACGGCGCATGCTACCATCACATCAGTATGAATGTGAAAGCTAAGTTCAAGATTGATCACTATCACAGTGAGATGTGGGCAGCAGCCTATGCATGGAAGAAGACCGAATTTCTAAAGCATTTTGAAAATATTAAGCGAATGGATCCTCCTATAGCTGCCTATTTGGAGGGAATTGGTTTCGATAAGTGGTCTCATCCTTTCTTTCCTAGAAAACGATACAATATAATGACAAGCAACTACGCTAAAAGCTTCAACAACAAGACCAAGGATGCAAGAACCTTTCCAGTTACAATTTTTTTAGAATTCATTCGGTTCACACTACAGTCTTGGTTTTCTGAACGACGTAGTGTGACAGAGAAGACTACCACCAAATTATTCACCCTGATGAAGGCAGATGTATCGAACAATGCTGACAAAGGAAGATTCATGAATGTCTATGCCATTGGTCAATTCGAGTTTCATGTAACTGGTGCAGACAGCGATGTTGAGGTGAATTTGATGACGAAATCATGCTCATGTAGGGTATTCCAGCTCATAGGCACACCTTGTCCCCATGCAGCTGCAGCAGCTATAGAGCGTGGAGTGAACCTTTACTCCTTGTGTTCACCGTTTTACACCATTGAGTCATGGAGGAATTCGTACAAAGAAACCATTTACCCAACTGGGAACGAGGATGACTGGATACTTCCAGATGACATTAAGAATATGGTAGTTGGTGTACCCATAGAGAAACAACAAGTTGGTCGTCCAAAAAAGCCAAAGCTAGGAAGACCAAGGACAAACCGTTGGCCATCCGGTGATGAAAAACCAGTTACAATGCGTAAGTTCAGTAGATGTGGTGGTCGTGGCCACAACAAGTCCTCATGCAAAGCTCGACTTTGAGTTTATTTTTTGTTGTATTTTATTTAAACTTGAAGTTGAAGGTTATTTTTTGTTTTGTTTTTTTATTGTCGTTAATGAATTTTGGTCGTTAATTGTCATTAATAAAAGGATGCTCGACTCAAAAAAATTTCTTAATAACCTAAATTTTAAGCAAATAAATATAACAAGAAGAGAATGTTCAATGTCTAACATTCTGATACCATAAGTCAACTGTCCATTTGTTTCTGAACAACTCCATGTTGTCATCACAGATCGTGTGAAGTGGTAGCCTACCTAATAAGTGATCGATGTGCTTGATGGCGTACACACCACAATCTCCACTGTGAACGAAACATAAACTGCATTAGTAACAAAATCAACATATAATTTAATTTAAAAAACTTGAATAAAAACTAGAATTTTGATTACCTAACTTTGGTTTGGGGTACTGAATCAACTGGCATGCGGTGCATGTTGAACTCTATGCATCTTTCAGCTTCAGGTGGAATCGTCAACCGAGGGTCGTCCTTGAAAAGTTGTGACTGTAATAACAACGATGGGAACAAAGTAGACCATGACTTCATAAACGATTGCAGTTGTTTATCACTTATCACTGTCACGTCCGAATCATAAACATTCAGAGTCCAAGTAGAAATGGAGGCTTCAACTGCAAACCAATGCGCTTGAAGGTAGTTATGGCACCAATATACAGTGTCTACTCCCTTCCACGATGCCAGAAATTGATTGTCAATTCCCGTAATCATTGATATCACATCTGAATCCCACAAAAACCTTTTCTTATCCGCTTCCTTGGCATTCTGATATGCATCATAACGGGCCGGTACCACTTGTGAGAACATAATATTCATCACAACAACATCTTGCCGATACGCCCCGGGATAGAACTGTCGACGCCTACGTAGCATATGCTTGGCCGCATCAATATGCTGCAAAAATGATAGGAAAGCAATTAATCAGCCTATCGAACCACTATCGAACCCCATCGAACCCTTATCGAACCCCATGAACCCAAACCATCTCCCTCTATCCATCGAACCAACATCGAACCCCTATCAAACTAAATTTAACACTACTACAACCAAACCATCTGCCTCTATCCATCGAACCCCAAGAACCCAAACCATCTCCCTCTATCCATCGAACCAAATTTAACGCTACCACAACCAAACAATCTGCCTCTATCCATCGAACCCCTATCAAACCCCATGAACCCAAACCATCTGCCTATCGAACCCCTATCGAAACCCTATCAAACCCCATCGAACCCCATTTAAAGCTACTAGAACCAACATCTCCCTCTATCCATCGAACCAACATCGAACCCCTATCAAGTTAGTTTGAAACCACCAAAGAATACTGTATGACATAATATAGCAGAACTTACACTCGTCTTCTTGAACATCGGTGCAAGGTCGGCCTTCGAAATAGGACGCTCCTTATTGCTCGACCAACTGAGCATCCTCGGAAACTGGTTTCCATGGTTAATACCATACTCACGTGCAAACTGCTGGATGGCTTCGTATGCCCAATACTGCAATGCAGGGACATAACCATACAAACTGTATTTTGCTTCTTTCTGTTTCCCCTTAACTTCTTTCTTCTTCTCATAGTTCCTCTTCTGATGATGCATGTCTTTTTTACATGCATCCATAAGCTTGTTAAAAGACACCTTCCCCCATGGGTAAGTAAAGAAGTACTCAGTGTCATCCACCATCTTCAGTGAATCTATCCAAACATTTAACTTGCCCTCTCGTGCAAGTAAAACCCCCTCAACAAAGAAACATAGACCCAACTTGTAGGCATCTTCAACTACAGTGCAGTTTTTTAAAGCAGCCTCCAAATGCATTATCTTCACTGTTTCTTCATCATTAAAGTACTCTTTGATTAAGCAGTCACTAGTCAAGTGTTTCTTCAAATCAGTCTCAGATGACCCGGAACTGAAGTTCAACCCCGTAACCAAAGCAAACTCGCCTATAGCAAATCTACAGGGTCTAGATCCCAAATGAAAATGCAACTCATCCTCTTTGATGCACTAGATCTAGCACAACATTAATTGATGTATGAGAGATGCAGAGAAGTCTAACTTCTCAGCAATGAAAAATTGTTTAAAAGGGGATTCCGTCACCCTTTCTATCAACCCAAGCTCCTCAAACTTGTCCTTGATTGTTTTAAAGTAACCATTACCCCTATATGTGACTCGACCAGGAAATTGATCTGTCAAGGGAAAAAGAAACTTCGGCATCTGCAAAAAATAAAAATAATACAGTTAAACAAAGTCACATGAAAACCCCATCAATAAACATACATGAACCATCGAACCACTATCGATTACCCATCGAACAACCCTAGTGCATGCATCGAACCACCATCAAACCCAACATAAAACTCAATCCATCGAGCATGCATCTAATTTCTTAGGTTTAAACCTGGAACCCATAATGGGCCACCCCATCAAACCCCTAAGGCCTACCCTATCGAACCAACATCGAACACCATCGAATCCAACAAATACCCAACCCATCAAGCATGCATCGAACCCCCATCGAGCATGCATCGAACCCTCATCGAACATACATGAAACCCACAGAATCATAAACCTGGAACCCCAAATGACCTAACCTATCGAACCCAATCGAGCATGCATCGAACCTAAACGTGGAACCCTTAACGGCTTAACCTATCGAACCCCTATCGAGCATGCATCGAACCACCATCGAGCAACCTTACCAGACCCACAAAAATCCCAGACTTCACTCTCAACATACCCACACTAATCCATACCCAAAACAAACCAGATTCAAACCCAAAACCAGACACAAACACACAAACAATCTTAAAATATAACACTACAAACACAAATTCAATGTAATAAAAAATAAGGGCTTACCTTTGTTTTGGGTATGGAGAAACTCGAACCTAGAGGCCGTGGGTTTTGGATGAGCTTGTGAGGGGGAACAACAGACACGGATGGACGGCGAGAGACGAGAGGCGAGATGGACAGAGGGCTTCGATGGTGGCAGCAGCGCGGCTTCGACGGGGGTTGTGACGGGGTTTCGACGGGGTTGGGGGGAGATGAAGGGAATGAACCGAGAGTTTGAGAGAGAGAAAGGAGAATCAAAAGGGGGAGTGAGGGGAATTGTGACAGGGGCATTTTGGGTACTAGCAAAACTTTTGGTATTATTTTATAATCATAAAAATGCCTAGCATTATTTTAAATTACACCACACCATTAAGCATAAAAAGTAAAATTTCCCAATGCTTTTGTATATTTGAACACAATTATAGATATTGTGCTTATTATTTTTTTTGTCAAATTTAGTGTTTTTTTTTTAAATAATGTATTAAAGATGTTCTTAGATAAGGTGGGCGAGAGACTAACCTTTGGAAGAAAAAAAATCTTTTTTTTTTTTTTTAAAAAGGAAAGAAATGAGGACAACTAATAGAATTAGGAGTTGGGAGGGTGTCTCTTTCTATTTTTATTATAAACATTATATGATTATTCCGATTCCTGTTTTTCTCTCATGTCCCTTTCATGAAATATCAAATCTTCTCATCTGCCTTTATTCATACTTTTAAATATCAACTACCAATGAGTAAGTAGTGTACTTTTTTCACAGCGGCAAGAAAGATGTTTATTTTATAATAAAAGGATGAGAAGTTTTCAAGTATAAAAACGTTATGGCTATTACTGAAAACAATTTACTTCTTATTACAAGCTCATATTTTGTTTTCGTAAATTTGGCTAACTTCCCAATAATTTTAACTACCTTATGATAGTTCAAAAGCAACTCATTGCTCGTGATAATGATATTTTAAACTCTGAAAAGGGGAGGTTGGTTCCTTTATAATTTTGTTTATTTCATTTTGGAGAAGAAATCATAGTTGGTATAGAGTGTAGAAACAAATACTTACCTAACTTCGTTGTTTTTCGTTTATTTTGGTCACCTTGCTTCTAAAACCTGATATCAAAAGGCACAGAGGAAAAAGTTAAAAGAAAAAAGAAAAAAGAAAAAAAGACGAGAGAGAGAGAGAGAGGTTTAGAAGGAAAAAATAAAAAGTCTGTTTGGCTCAATCAGACACGAAAGGGCCAATAATTATTCATGAAAAATGGAGAATAATCTTATCAAAATCTTATTTCAACTCTTACTCAACCTTGCTATACTCCAGGTCTACTATCCTCTCTCACTGTCTGTTTTCTTTACCCGGAAAAAATGGGAAATTTTCCTAGTAATTTTTTCATTCTTTTCGGGGAGAACCATGAAAGGGTATTTGGGTTCTACTGCTTTTTCCAGATTGTTTCTGGGTTTCAACTTTGGACTAATATTGTGTTTGTGTATGTGCAGAACTTTAGAGTGCCTCTCTGCTTTCTGGATTTAGTGTTTTGCAACTAAAGTCTCTGGTTGGGCCCGTTTAAATGCAAATCTATAGATATATTCCTTCTTGGCTCTCTGACATTCTCGCATGCATGGGGTAAGTTGTATCGATTTCTTCACCATTTGTCTATGTTTTAAAATTTTAAACTTGTTTCCTGAAGTTCGATCTTTCATTAGAAGCGGAGTGCTGTTAGTTTTGTATGTTTGGTTGCTGAGAAAGTACAGGAATTTTATGAGAAAATTTTGCTCTTTATATATATATTTATAGAATAAGAGATTTGTTTAATGTTTTGGAACTTAAAGAAGTAAAGGTTTTCGCTAAACTAAGAATTCCGTTTCTATTCTGTGTAGCTATTGAGGATTTTCTTGTTTGGGGTTCTGAAATGATTCAGGAGGCAATAGATTGATTAAAAAAATCTGTTCTTTTTTTTTTCTCTTTCCCTGATTTCCTTAAAGTTCTGGGGAACCAAACAGACTTTGAGGTTTATTTAACTTGATTTAGAAGGTTCGTACTTGTGTTTGCTTGTTTATTAAGCGAACTAGTATAACTAAACAGTGAACATCTGGGACTTTTCTTTCTTTCTTTCATTTTCCATTCTTTACTTCAAATCCTGGGCATCGTTTGGTCATAGCATTCATAGGGTTTTCCTTTTGCATAGATTATCAGTAATAGCTATGTACTCAAAATGTTGTTTGTTGTCCCAAATCGAAAGATGCTTTGGAAAGAATGCTGGTTGCTCGTTTTTAGTGTTCTCTGGAGCTTGTTTTCGAGCACTTGTGCTCTTAATCGTGGAGAAGTTCAAGGGTAAATGCAAGACGATTTTCAGTGTAAGGAGATAGAAACTAGATTATCCCGTTTCTAAATTTTATAGTGACCTTGGTCAATTTTCTGAGCCTTTTGATTTAATGGAAGAAACCCAAGTTGGATCCCGGGGAATATGTGGCCTCTTTCTATGCTTTTCTAATCTTTTTCAGGAAAAATGGTGTAATTTTTTTTGGGAATTAGACTTTCGAAATTCCAAGCAATTTTCACTTGACCCTAACTAACTACTGTTAGTGTTTGTTTAAACTCTTTTGTTATGTTTATGCTTGATGTGTCATTAACATAGATGTTTCCACTATATAAGAAGTTTCAACAATTGTTAAATTCAACAATTCAAGAGAAAAATAGAAATAAAGTGGAAGATAATACGCTTTAACATTCATAAACTCTTTCTGGTTGCATTTTCATCAGCTTGTAAGCCTTGTATATTTTTTTGGAAAAAAGATTGTCTTTTAGTGGAATTTTTTTCTGTATGTCACAATGTTCAGTGGGTACCTTTAATTTCAATTTCCTTATTATCTCCTAGCTATCTCACCCCATATTACTTTTCCAACACTCAATAAATCTGGCTCGCGAGTTGGTTACTTGAGTTGATAGGTGGTATTAATCAATATTTGTTGGTTGAACCTGTTTTAAAACAGAGCAGAGGCTGTCTTGGATGTTTTACCAATCCTTCACTAATTATCGCAGTGGATGAGCCGTCAAAGGGACTGAAAATTCAAGGTAGAGCCGTGACAAAAGCTAGTTTTTCGGAGGATATTTGGAGCTCTAGCACTATAGAAATGGAAAATAGTGGCTTCCTCTCCCAGAGAAGTGTCTCATTGGGCACCTCAAACCATGCTTCTGATCCTCATGCTACTTCAAGCGGTCCTCACGAATATATAAACCATGGCAAGTTTCATATTTACCTGTACCATCTTCCTTTAGTTTTTTTTTCCATGAGAGTTGAAATCTTCCTCCTAATATTTATTTATCAGAGTTCTTTCTATTTTGTCTTTCCTTTCATTGGTTTTGACTGTTGGCATAGTCAACTATTTGAATTTTCCTTGACTTCCACTTAGAAATCAATGCATATGATAGGTGGCCTTGTTTTAACTCTCTTTTTTTGAAATTTCGTGGTCTTCTTTCCATTTTTAGTCTTTGTTTTGTATGATATGAGGTAATAAATTCCATTCTCTATCTTCTCTGTATATGCATAATGAAAGTATTTTAAGTAATGGAAATGAATGGATTCAGGTCTGACTCTCTGGCACCAGACAAGGCAGCAATGGCTTAGAAATAAAAAATCTCAGATAAGAACACAAAGCCCAGAACCCAGGATAAGGTGACTTTAACTCAAGTTATACTAGTCGTTTATGAAATCTTAAAATAGATTTTGGGATTTTCATAGAAGCAAGCAACAATAAATTTGTTTATGAAGAAACATTTCTTAGCTTGTGGGCAAATATAACTTGTTTGACATTTTTGGTTTCTTTGATTTGAAGTTGGAATGCCTCTTATGAGAGTCTACTTGGAACAAGCAAGCCTTTCCCACACCCAATCCCTCTTTCTGTAAGTTAATTTTGTTCTCTGGTTTTCCCCCTCTCTTCTTAAATATTTTATTTTATTTCATTCTTGAATATGCTTGCTAGAATTTTGTTTGAAATGGTTTCATTCTTGAACAGGAAATGGTAGACTTCCTAGTTGATGTATGGGAGCATGAGGGTTTGTACGATTGAGACTTGAATGGAAGCGAAAACCAACACATGAATCTTATCATTCTTCATTCACATCATCTCTTTTACAAATTCATGTGTAAGTCTAGGTGATTAAATATTGGAATTTTGTGTTATTTGTTAAGAACATTCTTCTTTAACGCAAGTAAAATTTCTTAAAGTGACATTATACTAAATTGAAACATTCAAATGTGTAATAATTTATAAATAATTATTGTTAGAGCACTCACATTGGATGAGCTAAAATGTGTTGTTCTTTATAATATAGAGAAAAAATAGTTAAGTAGCCTTCTATTGGATGATGTAAAGTTATATTTTTTTACCTAAATGAATAGTATTTCTTTATATGTAGTGAAATACTATCCATCAAACTATAAATATTTTATTATTTTTTTTATAAATTTTTGTATATATATGAGTGTCATACTATTATGTTTAATTATTTTATTTCTTAAAATAAATCAAATATTTAAAAAAATATAATATATAAATAATGTAAAGAAGCAGATGTATGGTATAATGTCAATTTTTTGAAGTAAATTATAAAAATATATATTTTTGTGATATATTTTATACTACACTTTCTTTATAATATTTAGCTAAAACTCATAAAAATATATTCCATCAGCTTCTTTATATATATATTTATAATAACTATGCACAAACTCCAATGAATTCATATCTATATTTACATAACATTTACATATTTTTTATATAATATTTTAATATTTTTTATAACTTTTCTATCTCTATTTAGTATATATTTATTATTTTTTTTCTTTTTCAATTATTTTATTTTACTTTAAGTAATAAAGACATAATAGTTAAATGATGTAAAGAAATATACAGAGAATCTGATATATGGTATAATGTAAAACTTAGAGGTAAAATAAAAAAATATGTGTTTTGATGATGTATTTTAAAGGATGGAGTAGAGTACCTAATGTGAGTGCTCTTAGTATTTTGTAGTAGGGATTAACAAAGCTTGGGCTCCCTACCAAATGGGATGTCGCCGAATAGACCCGGTAAATTGGGACTCCTATCAGAATGGTGAATTTTGGGCTTTTTATATTTAAATTTCGAAAGGGTAGTTTGCATAAATATGATATTTTAATCGTTAGTGTATGATAATATGGCATTGCCATATAATATTTTTTTTTAGAGGAAATTACATTTTATATGGGATTTTTAATAGAGTACAAAAATATGGTTTTTTTTTAAGAATTTTCACTTTTATGGATTTATTTTCTCATATTTGTTTATAAAAGTTGGTTTATGTCATAATTTTACTCTTAATCAAGTTTTATTAATTTGAAAGTGTATGTGTGCAATTTGATTATTATTTTTTTGTAAATTTGTTTTTTTATATTGTTTTTATATTAAATTTTTCTTTGGTTGTTTTGCAATATTTTTTTTTGTAATATGAATTGTTTTTAAAATTATTTTTTTATTTATTATAAACATTTTTTCTTTTTTTTTATAGATTGTACGTTTTTGTTTTTCAAATTCTGGGTAAGGTAACCAATTACTTGATTGATCTTTGACAGTTATGTAAAAAAAAATTCTAAAGCTATGTTAAATAACATGTACCAGGGAGTAACTAGTTATCTTGAGAGGAGTAACTTTCTGCCGTAAGAGGGTAACCAGTTACCATAAGAGGAGTGACAAGTTACTCATATTAAATAAGAAAAGAAACATCAAATTTGAAGGAAAAAGAGGAAGAACACTTCATTAAAAAAGGAAAAAGTAACTATGATTTTAGTAACATAAGTAATCAGTTATCATAAAAAACCCAAAAATATACACACACCAGAACGTGAAGGTAACTAGTTACCCATTCACGTTTTCATATTTTTATTAGTTTTCTTTTAAAATTTTGGTATTCCTAAGCGTTACAGTAAAAAAAAATGCTGAAAAAATTGATTTTATTTTATTTTACATATAATGGAAAAAAATTATAAAAAAAAATTACAATAATAAAATATAATAAATAAAAAAATAGTAAAATAATTATGTAATGTTAAAATATATGTGTGAAAAAAATGAAAAATAATGGAATGAGAAAATAATTATCCATATAACAATGCTAATAAGCGGTTCATTTGCATTCACAAGAAATAACAATGCTAATAAGCATGTTTTTTATCATTTATGTAACAGTCAAGGGCCAGACCCTATCAGAATATCTCATGCTCCCTACTCAGGCATGCAGATAGAGCGTAAACATTTATTTTAAACAGTTAAACACTTAATCACTTAAGTAGTTACCAAACACTGTGTCGAGTGTACATGCCCGACCAGTCTTCAGGAACCCTTAAACCTTGGCAGCTCTGATACCAAGTATTACACTGTGTACATTAAATAGTGTCAGACTTGCTAATCAAATTATTCAGTTATAAACGTGTAAGTCAGGTTAATATCTAAGGTTAGGATTAAAAAATTTGGTCAAAGGAAACGTTGACTTTTCATTTAAAAGTTTCATACATACATGAGATCTAAAAATGTTACAACAGATGTTTGAAAAGGTACGTACAATCAGAATTTACAACCAACTGACCTAAGCGACAAAATAAGGGATACAACCCTAGTTCCTCTGAGATATCCTCGGTCGTGGTGGATGAGCAGCCACATATGTACACGCCGCCACCAAAGCTCTCCAACTTATGGCTAGTCTAGCTTTCCTTTTTTCTTACCTGCACCACATAGCACCTGTGAGCCAAGGCTCAGCAAGAAAACTTAAACATGTGCATGAACAGTAAATACATATTCCAAATATATATCTAGCATGTCCAGCAGTAATAACATACTCATGCATGCATACAATTACAAATAAACAATCATTGGAACATTCTGGGACCCGCTGGCCTGAATAGATGACCATAGAATCAATCCGGGGCCCTATGCCCTAGCTATGTGACCATAGAGTCACTCGGGGCCTTTGCCCTTAGCTCTTAGTAACTAACCATAGAGCTAGCGGAGCACTTTGTTTTCCAATGACCATAGGATCGGTCAACGTAATAGTACTTCCCTAATTGGGCCTAAGCCTCTTGACCAGCGCGTAGCGCGCTATTTCCGCCCTTGACTAATAAGTCAAGGCTTAAATCAAACATTCAGATAACCAGACAATACATATAAGCATTGTAGAGATCCAAATTTGCTAATAAGGCTTGGGGCCTTGATTAGTGTGCCTGAAGGGCAATAATTGTTATATTGTATTAACTTATGTGAATTCAATGAATATTTGGTTAGAATGCATGTTTAGGTGAGTAAATATGCATGTGGGCCCCATTTGGTTGTCAGGGGCATATTTGTAATTTTAGCATGTTGAGGGCATAAATGTGATATCATGGTGATATATTTGTGATGCACATTCCGAGACGGTCCTAGGGAGCTGTTTAGCTAGAAAGTCACAACGGGGTCAAATACTCGGTTCGGGAGGAGCCTAGGTGTATTTTGGGAATATTATAAATTTAGTTTGGGAATTTGAGTAACGGTTAATGACACTTGGGTAACTATAGGTAACTATTGAGGATAGTTACTTTAAGTGAGAAAGTGGTATTTTTGTAAAAGAATAGGAAAGGTCTAGGTTGCCCCTTGAGGATTAGCTAGAATGAGAGTTAGATGGAAGGGCAAATGGGTCTTTTGGCTTGGATATAGATAACCTTGGCTGAGGGGAAAGGTGGAACGTTCTCATCCTTGTGTTTATGGAAGAGCTTGGCTTTGGGAGCTCTAGAGAAAACTAGGGAAAAACAGAAAGGAATGAAAGGAATCTCTGAATTCTTATGGGATCAAGAAGGGAGTTAAGGCCAGAAAACTTAGAGGATTGCTCTACATATTGAGGTAAGGGAATTCTGAGTAATTATATTGTAGCATTCAACTAAGAATGTCATGGTTTGAGAATTGAAATTGGGTGTTTTGCTTCGTAGATTCTTGGGGTGAATTATGGTTAGATTCAGCTTTGATTTGTTTAATTAAGCTTGGAATTTGATTGGGAAAGCAGCTCAAGGTCAAATTCTTGTTTGAGGTAAGAATTCTATGCATTTCTGAAGTTTATATCTGGTATGGTATAAGAATTTTAAAGGGAGGTTTAAGTTTTGAAAGAATTGGTTTAAGTTTCTGAAGTTTTAAACCAAATTATGAATTGTAGGTTTGATTGCGTGTTTGAGCTTGTTGTTGATATTTTTGAGTTGTTAGATGGTCTATGTGGGGTTTTGAATTGAATTTGGGACTTAGGTAAGTCTTGGTAATGATTTGGGAGTATTTTGGCTTGGGGAAAATGCAAGGGAAAACCTAGAATTCTGGGTTCGCGAAGGGGTGTCGCGGCCCTGTTCTTCTGTGCCTCGGCGCTAGGCTGCATCAGTGGACGGGGGGCCCTTCTCGGCCCCGCAGCGCTAGGCCATTTCTGGGCAGGGGGAAATTTCAGTTTTTAGGCTTTTGCCCAGGGGGCTCGAGGGACGCTTCCGCCACCTCGTGTGGGGATCCGGGAGGTCCCGAGAGCTCGGGATTGGTTCCGGGAGATGTTTTCGAATTGGTTAGTAATGGAAGTGCTATGTATGTGTTGTGACTAGGTTCTCGGTGAGGCTCGGACTAGAAGACCGTGCTCGAGGGTTCAGTGCTCAAGAAGCTCGGGACACAGGTAAGAAAGATGTTGTACCCATAGAGCAGGGCGAGGCCCCATAGTAGTGTTGCAGGACACGACCCTATGTGATTATGTGTTGGGTGTAGCCCATTGATTATGTTAGTATATGTTTAAGTTATGTTTTAATTATGTTGTGTAGGCATATATGTGAATGATCTGCAAGGGCCGGGAACGGCGAAGGCCAAGAACGGCAAGGGGCCGGAAGCAACGTTTTGCACGTGGAGTGCGAGTTACCAGGGTAGGACCCTAAAGGATACCTGGGATATCCTTACGGTGTAGACCGCAACTCAGGGCCTGGTAAAGCGCCTGAGATGGCATGACCGTATGTGTTTAGCTTGTTGACAAATTGGTTATATGTTAAATGGTTCATATGCATATGTTATCTGTTTATGTGGAGTTTTCTTGCTGGGCTTCGGCTCACGGGTGCTCTGTGATGCAGGTAAAGGCAAGGAGAAAGTCAACCGACCATGAGTATGGAGAGCGTGACATGACGCGTACATGTCTAGTCTGCCTGCTGTCACGGCCAGGGGTATTTTTGGAAGTTGTTTGTAAAGAACCCTATTTTGTCGTTTAGTCGACTTAAAGTATGTGTTTTGAGTTGTAAATATTTATAAACAGTATTTTGGGATCCCAAATGTTAAACATTTTATGATTTTTCAGTAAATGGAATTATTTTCAAAGTTTATGACTCTGTTTATGGTTTGATTACACATTTGCCTTAAAACCTCGATTAGCAAGTTAAAAGCACATTTTAAACTCACTTAGTAACCGCTCTAAGGAAGTAGGGAGTTACAAGCATACTTTAGACAATACAAGTTGTTGACTGCGTTTTTGGCCAACGACGTGAGAACGTAAAAAACGATAAAACCTTCAAGAGAAATAAAACGACACAGACAGTTTTTGAACAGAAAGTAAATAACACAACAATTTTTATAGTGGTTCAGCCCCAATATGTTGGTAATAGCCTAATCCACTTCGAGTTGTGATTATAGATTCGTACTCAAGATCAGATGAACTGAGCCAACTGAGTTTCTTCAGTACAGATTACAAGAATACAAGCATTTTTCTAGATACAAGCACTTTCTCTCTCTAGAAAACTCAGACCCAAAATTTCCCAAAAAGTATAAAAGGAAGCCCCCTTCTGATCTCATAAGCCATGTATTTATAGGCTTAGGATCATACATCTGACATCCCCTAGAATCGGGATATTTCATTATTCTTATTATATTTAAATTACAAAAATATTTAAAATGTAACAGAACACCCAATTTGTGGGAAAAATGAGAGATTCCCGCGTCTGCCAAGACCGGTTCTTGTTGAAGCCGTTTATGGGAATCTTGACTTAGTCCTCCTCTATCTGGTCGACCCATATCTCCTACTGACCATTCATGCAAGTGCTGGTCGGACACATGCATGCTGGACATATGCAAGTGCTGGTAGGACATGTGCATGGTGGTGGGACATGCACTCCTCTCCTCTAACATGGCACGTTCTCTGGTCTAGCATGCCATGTCTCTCCTCTAACATGGCAATCTCCTCTAGCATGCCATGTTTCTCGTCTAACATGACAATCTCCTCTAGCATGCCATGTCTCTCGTCTAACATGGCACTCTCCTCTAGCATGCCAGTGCTGGTAGGACATGTGCATGCTGGTAGAACAATGTCACTCCTGGGCAGCAATGTCACTCCTGGGCAGACAAACACGTGACTGGTCAGACAAGGTCATGCTTGGTCGGTCATGACACTTCTCAAGGAGTCAAAACTCTTCATCAGTCTACCGGGTCACTTTATCACAACTCTCAGGAGTCAATGTATTTATTGACTATTTAATGTGTCTTTTACGGAGCATGTACTGCCACTTGTCACCTCTATTGCCACATCATCGATCTCCATTTTTTGTGGATAACACAAGTATGCTTAACCAGTCAAACACAAACACAGTAATAACTATGTTCCTTAACGGGGTCGAACACTACCTATGCAAACAAGGCAAGCATTCATTAAACAATTATCCAGACACATAGCATTCAAGCATAAGCTAAATCATGTTCATCCCTAAGGGTCGAGCCCTAATCATAGTTATAATCAATAATCGGGCCACGCCCTAATCACATATATCACGTTGTTAGGGTCATTTTAGGTTTGTTTTAGAGATCGTTTTAGGTTGTGTTATTAGTTATTTAGGATTGTTTAGTGCAGATTTATGCTTGTTTTCTTCTTGTTTCAGGTTTTAATGGTCAATTGCATAATATGGAGTGAAATGAGAAGAAACATGTTAAATATGATTAATAAGATGGATTTCATGTTGATTGTAGAGTTTCAAGACATTATGTGTGGAAAATACCACATTGAAGATGCTCAACACACGTCGTTTATGCTCTATAACGCAAGTCTGATACTTCAAGCCGCATTTTGACCATGATTTATTCACTTTCTGGAAACACTTCTAGAAATAGAAGTTGTGGATATTTCTCTTAGCTTTCCATAGCTTTTTTAATCATTCAATACGAAGTTATATCGAAGGATTTATGATCAAAATATGATGAGCTGACGCTGCAGGCTATTCGAAATGAGTTTCGTTCCATTCTGACTTTAGCGCTACAGCGCCATAATAAGAGCGCTACAGCGCTAGTGCACCAGATTTTGAAGCATTTTGGCACTGTAAATAGCGCTACAACGCTCTAGAAGTAGCGCTACAGCGCTAGTGACGCGATTTTCACATTTCTGACCACTTTTTGAATGGCAATTCGGTCTTTTCACTTGGAACTTTGGAGGGATACTTAAGAAACATAATGTTGCGACTGGAAGGGTCTCAACCAAGAGAGACGACGGCTGAGAGTGGAGAATACCATTGGTGGATCCATTCTTGTGTTTTTCATCATCTATCTTCAATTTTTATGTTTGCAATTGAATTCTATGATTGCTAGAATGAATATTATGGGCTAATTTCTCCTTTAGGGCTATTATGTGAATCTTTTGGAAACTCTTTTTATGGACTAATGCAGAATTATTGTTCTTCTTCATCTCTTTCAATTCCTTACAATCTGTGTCATTTGTGCAATTATTGATTGATCACCTCTAATTGTTATTTCATGAATCAAATTGAAATCTGAAAAAGTGAAATTTGATATGCTTTGATTGTTTGGATGCAAATTTAATTTAGAACGAAAGTATCTAAATTGTTTGTCTATTTTTCTGAGTTGCGTGTTTAATGCCCTCTTCATGATTCAACTTACCATAGAAATATAGGAAGTTGTCATTTAGATTGAATTTTATAAATCTTAACCAGGTTATGAATTGTTTTTGCAACTTGTTCTTGAATAGGGAGAAGGGGATATAATTCTTGCATTAGGAAATTAAAGGGTGGAAAATAGAGGATCATAATTGTCCTAATTTCATTTTCTCTGTTATTTTGTTTAAATTCTCACTGTACTTCGTTAGTATTTTTCTTTGTTTGAAATCTCTGAAATTGTTTAATCAAATAGAATTAAAAAGATTGGTTGATTGGTAATTGATAAATTAGTCATTGAGGACGATACTTGGTTTTTACCATTTTATTACAAATTGCGACTGTGTGCACTTGCATAGCAAAAATATCGCAACACACGTATTAGGTGCAATTTTCTTACCTTAGGTCCGAGGGCAAAGTGTATTAAGAACAACCATCGAGCATGATCCTGGTTTTGAGCCCCTAGCGATAACCTAGTCACAAGCAAAAGAGAGTCTCATCAAAACGAGCAAATAAAGGCTTCTGGACTGTGTCCTAACCTCCGAGACGTCGAATTCCACTAAACCAGGTAGTAGGATCGATCTTGAGCCCTTAGATTTGAGTTCCCGCACTCAAAACCTTCCTGGGGCTCAAAAACCCTTCAAGTGTCGTGGCTCAAAACAAAGGAGTCGCGGCCCACCTCAAGTCAGAGAGTCCAAGCTCTCCTCTGATTCGACACGCACCGCACCACGCCCTAACAGGCGTCGCAGCTCAAATGGGCCAAAGACACCTGCTTCATCCTGTTCATGAGAGTCGCGGCGCCCCAAGAACAAGGTCGTGGCTCACCATGAAAACTCTATTTTTTCTCCGTTTTCCTCAATCCAAATCCCTCCAAAAACCTATCCCAACATAGCTAAAACCTAAAAGTAAAGTTCCCACTCAATTCAGTAGCCCAAAACCATCAAAACCCAAGCAAAAGCTTGGCCAAAACCCCATCAAATTCCTAACTCAGAACTGAGTTTCCAATACTCCAAACACTTAACTAAAAACCATAAAATACAGAGATTTAGGGCTAGAAATCATTACCTTTTGTTGCCTCAGTCAATGGTAAGTCTTTCCCCAAGCAATCCTGAGCCTAAGCTAGCCTCAATTACTCCTAGATCTCAAGAATCCCCAAGAAATTTGAGTGAGTGAATGTGTAAACAAGAGAGAGAGAGAGAGAGAGAGAGAGAGAGAGAGAGAGAGATGAACGTTTCCTCTGTTTTTTGTGTTTTGTGAGGCTTACTCAGACTCTAAGTAACCTTAAGCAAAGCCCGAAGCTCGGGGTACGAAAAACGTCCCTATGGCAAAATTGTCAAAATCCTCGAAATTCCCTCCTAAACTCACTAACTCAAAATATATCCTTGAATATTTATTCTCGATAACCCGGAAATGTACTTAGATACCCAAAATACCCCTTGACTCGCCCCAAGTCGGGTATTAGGTCCTGTTGTGACTTTCCCGCTAACTTGCTTCCTAGGATCGTCTCGTGTCGAGTAACCCAGATATGTCCACATAATAATGTGGTCTCACACATATATCACATGTATACTAAATATACCCATAACATGCCAAATTATGAAAATTTCCCTTATAATTAGAAACGGGCCCACATGCATATCTAGTCATATTATAATATAACTCACATAATCACATAATTACACATATATATATCACATAAACATATAATTTCCATAAATTGTCATCCTGGTCCCTAATCAATGCCCTAAACCTTATTAGTTAATTTGAGATGTTACACAAATGCTATGCAATACAACTAATGTAAACATCTCCTTATTCATTATCTTTTGTTGACTTGGCAACCTTTTGACCTTTAGTCTTCAGACGTTTATATATATATTTGAGTGGAGGTCTATCAAAAGCTACCTCATCAGCAAATGCATGTCCAAAATCACCAGATGATTGCGAACATCACCAGTTGACTGTCTAACATCACCAGTTGCATTGCTAACAACTTAAAAAGCCTAAACATGCAAGAAAAAATTAATAAACAAATAAGAAATATGATATCCAATAAAGAAAAGAACTAAACAAAAGCATCACTCAATTTTTAAAATGGAAAAAAAAATAAAGAAACTACCTCATTTGAATCTGTCTCCAACATCACCAGCTTCCTTTCCAACTTTTGCAGGTGCATTGGTAACATTATCTTCACCAAGGTTCCCATTGAGATTGGTTTCACAATCTTTAGAAGCTTCAAAATTTTGGGGAATATTTTGACCTTTGAAATTGCTTTTAGTAAAATCACGTCAGCTCATCAAACCTACCATTAACATATTCTTTAAAGGAATGCTCCCGACCTGATCCTTCTACCCGACCAACTGTAGTCATTTTGGAGTCTCTACAACAATTAATTAGTAAAGTATATGTTATGCACTTTCAGACCAAACGTCTATACCTAAGGGGATACTCTATTCATGATAACCGAGAAATTAGCTCAAAAAAAAAAAACAAGTATAACACACCTATACCGATACCGTACTCTATACCCGTATTGAGTACATATTTTTGTATTTTCACCTTATCGTAAACCCTATGGGTAAACAAGTTTTCAAATAAAATTGTCACCCCTAATGCATGTTAGTAATGTTTTGGTGCATACTTTGTGTGCACAAATATCCTTAAAATTCTTAGAAAGAAGAATTGACAATAGGAGAATTTTATATTGGAAAATTGATGAGGATGGAATTCAAACTTTGGACGGAGAAGAACTCCTTCCTAGAAGGGATGTGAAGGCTTCCAATCTAATCCACCACCACCGCTTCCAATCTAATCCACCACCACCACCACCACCACCACGGCGGTGGTTGATGGATATAACTTCGATTGATAGTAAAGTGGCCACCAATATAATCCACGTGACAAGTGTGCATGCTAATACGAAAGAGCCCTCCAATTTGGACCTTTACAGTAAAGTAAAAATAATATTAAATTTACAAAGCAACATGTTTCACATTCTGTGTTTGGTCTACTTTAATTCATTACACTATTGATTAAATTTCAAAAGTAATATTTTTATGTCATTTCTACACTACCACTCATCTCTCTTTCGGAGACAAAACATTGAATTTAACAAAAGTTTTTGTGCCATGACTTCCAACACCGAGAGTGGCCATGGGCCAGTCTGATGTGAACTCTGTAAGATAAGATGGGCCAGCCCAATAATTATTAGGTTTAATTTTATTATTATTTTTTTTTTTCTGATGGTTGATCTCTCTCTAATGCACCACCAAGCTTAAGAACCATTAATCCGAAATAAAGTAGCATATCTTTTCAATATTAATTAGCAAAAATAAAATAAAATTATTGAAAGTAATTCTGTAATTTATTCGATGGAAGTATATTTAGTCTGTTCATTATATATGATAATTATTGTTTACTGTTTTAAATTTGAGAATGTTACTTTAATTATTCTCTGCACTATACATATAAGAATCCAATTACAGGAGTCGAATCAAGTCAATATTAGAATGAGAATATATTGAGACCCCTCCTTTTTATGTAAATATATTGATAATATGATCTAATATTTAGTGGAGAATAAATAATCATTTCCCTAAACTAATAATAATAATAAGCACAATAATGTTAGCTATTTTGTCTTAATTGAACCAATTGTGATTATATTTCAAGTTGGTGATTTTTAATTAAAGCCAACGGGATCCTCAAAAGAATTGTATCTGGCTAGCATAATGGAAACCCGTACTTATTAATTGGTATATCTATTATCTAATCAATATGCAGTCCACATTATGATTCTTTTTTATTTCTTTCTTTTCTTCTTTTTTTTTTTAAAAAAAAAAAAAAAAGTGCTTGGAAACCAGTAGTGGTGTATAACAATTATATTAGTCAAATTAATTATGCACATAGGCACTTGCAATTGCAAATTTGGAGAGAGAGATTCCAAAAGATATTAAGGTAGAGGAGACATGAATGGTGCTTGCCAGGAATGATACAAAGACCACCAGGCAGGAGGTGGGGCAACTTAGTAGGTCAAATGAATTGAACTATTAATATATATGTCTTTGTGTTACCATCTCCTACTTTAATTTGACATTATATATATATATACGCGTGTAAAATAATATGTTTGAATCTAGTTTTCGATATTATAAATTATTCAGAATTTTCTGAAAATTTGCAGGATGCTCTAAATAGCTATAATATACACGGTCATAAAAAAAATCGCACCGAAAACTGTTCACGGATCGAGAAACACTGAGAGTCCTACCGGTAGGGCTTAAAGTGAAGTCCCTATAAAAAAATTGTCATATATAAATATAATAATGTAAAACGGGGTGCCCACAAATTTTATTAAAACAAAACTTATCGGTTTATTTCAAAAGATTTATAAATGAGCTAGTCAGTGCTAAATAAAAAGGTATTGGGATAAGATAAAATTAAAAATAATTAATGAAAATACATATTTTTAAATATAAAAAGTGTGTAAATAACGAAATAATTTATTTTAATATTTTTTTTATTTTTTTCGTTAACTTTAACCGAAAAGTTTTATATTTAAGATAATATTCTGATATTTAATTTTAGATTGTAAACATGACTTAAACTTAAATAAAATTAAACAAATTAAAATATGATATTTTTGAGATATTTTACAATGATAATTATTTAAAAATAATAAAATCATATATTTTATAACTTAAATAAAATTTAATAAAACTTAGAGTTAATATTATATTAAACATACAATATATAATATTTTGTTGTCACTGCTAAATTAAAAAATTAGAACAAACATAAACTTAAACAAAAATAGATAAATTAATTAATTAAAATAGAATATTTTAAAGATATTTTATGATAATTTAAATAATTAAATCATATTTATTTAAAAATAATAAAGGTATACATCTCATTTTTTTTTATTTTATAAATTTGTGTGATAGTTTGTTTTTTATCAAGTGATTGAAGCTCTTTTTTTTATCAAATTCACCAAATGACATTGTGAGATACATTAAAAACTAAAAATAGTTAATGCATGTGTACTACTGTCTACATTATGACTTTTTCTATTCTTATTTTATTTCTATTATTAATTTCTTTTTAAATATTATTATATTTTATATATATGTCATGTAGCCATATAAATATATATCTATGTCAACGTTATGTTTAGATATCATATAAAGATTATTGATATAAATATTTATATATACTATATAACTATAATTCATTCTATTATATATATATATATATATGGAAGACTTCTCAATGGTTACTACTCATAGATGGGTACTAACAATTATGATGATGTGTCAACATAGTGACTTGGTATAGCAAGTCACCAACAGGTAATTTTTTTTTCTATATTAATTTCGAATTTAGTTATTGCTTTTTGCCATAATTAATGATGTATTCAACCAATGAGAAACACTAGTTATATTTAGAAATTGACATACATTTAAAAAATGAAAAAGTTTACAATATTATGTTTTCATAATAAATGCACATTTTTCATCAAGTAACCCTTCCAAAAATTTGAAAAAATCAAAATTTATTTTTTAGAAATATTAATTAACAACTATAAATATGAACCATTGATCTTAATCCAATGATTAATATTAAAGTAATCATCTATGGGTAGTAACCATTAATAGTGCACCCATATATATATATATTAAAATAGTGATCTAGTTTTTATTAAATTTATAGACAATGTTTACAACTCTAAAACCTAAGCAAACGTGCATTGCACGTTGCTTCTACCTAATTGTCGTACAAGTATATAAGTGTCAAGTGTATAAAAAAATTTAATATACAAAATTTTAAAAACAAAAATATTTTTTATAAAGTCAAATAAAAAATTATTTTTTCAAACACTCTTAAAATTAATTTATTAAATATAAAACGAACCAATTCCAAGTAATTAAGTGTAGAGAATGAAATAATTATTAGAATGAATTATATAATCCTTTTATATATTTTGATTAAGAAAATAAAAATAAAAACATATCAGAAAGATTAATTTAATTATTATAAAAAAGTAATTCTATTAAGAAATTTAAAATAATTTAATTTCACATAATCACTAAATTCATATTTGTATATATTTATTAATGTAAAATTCTTTATTGGCTAACTTTAATTTAGAAAAAATATTTTAAAGTTATTGAGGAAAATCAATAGCATATTCTAATTGATTTGTGATTTAATTATCAATTGATTCATCTGTTTTTTAGGGTGAAAATATATATTTTAGTGTGAATACATTTTTTACCTTATTTATCACAAATAAACATTATTTGATAAAAATATGTATTTCAATTATCTTGAGATTATTTTTAGGGATTATGTTCATTATGGAATAAAGAAGGTGTCGAAAATGAACATGGTCAAAAGAAATGACCATGTTCGTTCTGTCAGATAAAACTGATAGCCTTGATGACTCATCAGTTTCATTTTCTGTCGACACAGAATTCATCTAGCTGGCTGATTTCCTAAATCAAAGGAATTTGCAAATTGATTACAAAGATCTCAGAAAATGATGGCCTTGGACGATTTCTTTTCCCATAAATACATTGCCAAGGCCTTTGGAAATTTCACCTCTTCCGTTTTGAATATTTGTAAACATTATGTTATTTTGAAGAGTGTTTTATTTGTAAATATTAAGTTTGTTCACCTTAATCTTTGTGAGAGTGCTGAGTGTATTTGTGGATATCTATCTAGTCCCTTGTAAACAAGTAGTGTCTATTGTGAACGTGTTTTATAAGGATCTTCGGGAGAGGTAACTATCTAAGTCCCACTTCGGTAGGAAGTGAGCACTCGCTTTTCTTTGAAGGGATTTCAAGAGAATCATTGTTTCATCAAAACCAGATTCGTAGAGAATAGTACAACAAGATTGCGACAATAGATTAAGATGGAATCTTACATTATTTGAGTCAATGCTTTTGTACACATTATTTCTTTACTAATTGGTTTATTCTCTGGGCGTGGCCCCGTGGATGTAGGTTATCTGAAAGGATTTCTGAACCACGTAAAAATAAGAATTTTTACATGTTTTTCTGTTTCTATTTAAACAGTTGCATAAGTAGTGTTAACAAAACTTAAATCTGTCAAAACAACTTAATCAGTATTCCGCATTTAATTAAGTTGTTTATTTTAAACCACTTGTTAATATTAAAATACGGAATTTCAATTAGTATCAGAGCAGGTCACTAATCTTTTAGTGAGATCTTGTGGTATTCCGTTTGTTTGTTTGTTATGTCTTTCTTTGCAGAAGGTGGCTCAATAACACATCCCCCATTACTGAATGATTCTAACTATCCTTATTGGAAGGTTAGAATGAGAGCTTTTATTAAATCTCAAGAAGAAAAGGTGTGGAGATCAATCTTAACCGGTTGGACATCTCCATCTGAATCAAATGATGTAACAAAGGTAAAATCTGAACTTAACTGGACTGATGCTGAAGATAAATTGTCTAGTTATAACAACAAAGCCTAGCATGCTATCTTTAATGGAGTTGGTGAAAGATACATAAAATTAATCTCCTCTTGTGAATTTGCCAAAGAAGTTTGGGAAATCCTTCAAACACAATTTGAATGAACTGTTGATGTCAAGCGTTCTAGGCTTGTTATGTTAACTACAAGATTTGAAAATCTTAGAATGACAGAAACTGAGTCTCTCACTGATTTCTATGAAAGACTATCTGACATTGCTAATGAATATTTTTCCTTGGGTGAAAAATTGGAAAATAATGTGTTAGTTCGAAAAATTGTTAGAGTGCTTCCTAACAGGTTTCAAACTAAGCTCACAGCAATCGAGGAGGCAAAATATCTTGACACAATGAAAGTAGAGGAGTTGATGGGTTCACTGCGAACGTTTGAACTCAATCAGCAAATTCACCAAAAGGAAAAACCAAGTGCTCCCAAAGAAAATCAGTTGCTCTCAAATCGTCAAAGATGAAAGATTCAGATGAAGATGATGATGATGATGAAGATGAGATGGCTTTGTTGACCAAATTTTTTAAAAAATACATAAAAAGATTGGTAACAAAATATCCACAGTCAAATCTTCCAAAGGTAATCATTTCTCTAAACTTTTTGACAATAGCGATAAAAAAAGGTGTGCAATGCAGGGAATGTGAAGGATTTGGTCATATTCAATCTCAATGTGCCAATACACTGAAGAAAAATAAAAATGCAATGGCAGCTACTAGGAGTGATCAGGTGTGATGCCCCTAAGGTAGGGTACGTCTGCCACATACTTGTAATTCCAAGGTTTACGAGTATGTTAGGCACTTGACCAAATGAATTAAATAAAATGATACTAAGAAATACAAAAGAATTAAAACTTTTATATAAACTTATTAATAAAAATTATTACACGTATGAATACTTTAAATTTAATGTAGCAATATGAAAAACCCTAAACCACTATTGCATTGCAACTGAGTCCGTGCTCCACAAGTTGTTCAACATCTAAAGCCACACCTAGAAAAATGTTGGAAAATAACATAATGAGCTAATGCTCAGTAAGTAAATCTCATGCATACACATACACATGAATGTCGTGAGTTTGAAGTCCATATATACTAATATGCTTGTTGACGCCGTTTTTCGTCAACAGATAAAAGAAGAGCACAAAAACAATGAATGACAATGGCCAAACGGAACAAACAAATCAAACACACGATTTTTTACGTGGTTCAGCAGTTAAATCTGCCTAGTCCACGAGTCTCTATTATTAATCTCAAGATTATCTCTGAAAAATTCTTTAGCATGAATTCTCCAGAGTTTTCTCTCCAGGATCAGAATTTCGGTCCTTTACAATGGTGCATGGCTTCTCTATTTATAGAGAAGGATGCAGAATACTATCCCACATATTTTGGGTAGTTACTCTTTTGTGAATAAAATAAATGGCTTTAAATGCCTATAATCAGATAAAAAAGGAAACGTCCCTGAAGACCAGGAAACGCATAACTGATTAAATAATATCCCACGATTCTTGGGGATTTACATTAATAAATGAGGATTACATCTCATGTTTATAATACTTGTTGATATTCAAAGCGGCGATCGCGTATCTCTAAGGCTCTTGCCTCCCAAGTTTCCCATCATTGCCCGAGCCAGTGACATCTCCCGAGCTAACGTGGCTTTCGAGATAGTACGTCGAGCTCAAGACCCCTGCTCCGAAGTTCCTGAAGATGAGGGTGCTCTCAGAGCTACCTTTCGAGATCGAGATCATTTCGAGGTCACGATACTCGAGGTCATGTATCATACTTTGCAGGCTCGATTTACAATCCTAGAGCATGCCCTAACCCTCACGAGACCATTTATTGCGAACTCAGCTTTCGAGGTCATATTTACTATAGCTCGAAATCTGGGTATAACAATGCTGACTTATATACTTATGCATTTCATTTATTGCTCATGCACTTTCAAACTTTACTTTTATGCTCTTTCTTTTACTTTCACATTTTTATGGGCCCAATTTCACTTGTGCACACTGTTTGATTCGACCAATGCCTGCAGGGCTTATTACACATATCATATAAAATCTCATGGGTTCTCCTCCGACTAGCCATCATCACAGCTAGGCTCATCATAACACTCATTTCATCGTTGTCATAGCAGCCATACTTATTACACATATAGAGGAAAAAGATGGGAACATGGCAAACATATCTGAATGACCAACTCTGACCTAGCCCACACTAGTGGGCAGCCACTATAAGCCTTAAAGACCTTCGTTTTCTTTACTGAACTTACTTAATTGCTTCATCGAAACAGTGACACCTTTTTTTTTTAACATCTTATTATCACTTTGCTTAAGCCTTGTGTCATTAAAATGTTTAACTTTACATAAGACTTTTCAAGGCATTTCACATCTTTTCTCATATTCTTATGCATGGTCTTATATCACATAATAATGTATCACGTAACTGTACATGCCATGCATACATGCTGATGCTGAAATGTCAATGTTCATGTTTGTGATTCATGTTTGATGGTATTCAATCAAGGCATTGTATCACAACTCATATAACTCAAAACACCTTTAGTCATAATACATGAAGCTTTGGGTTGGTGGCGTTGTTATATCTTAACGTAGAACTATGGCTCAGGTCTAATGTAACGACCCAAAATCGCTAATAAGGCTTAAGGGCCTTGATTAGTGTGCCAGAAGGGCATGTTGGGATTTATGTGTGATTTTATGAGTTAAATGCATGGTTATGATTTAAAGCGTGTTATGTGACTATTTGATTATTTGAGATGCATGACTATGTATATTAGTATGCATGTAGGCCCGGATTGTGTTAGAAGGGCATAATTGTAATTTTGGCCATGTTGGGCATAACTGTATTAATATGTGATGATTGTTGAGACCACAGTGGTATGTGGGTATATCCGTGATTTGTAACTTTCGGCACGAGGCGATCCTAGAGCTGGATAGCGGGGAAAAGTCACAACGGGGCATTATGATTGACTTTGGACAAGTCAAGGAGTATTTTTTATATTGGGTTATGAAAATAAATAATTGGAGATATATTTGAGGTTAGGATGTCTAGGCGGGAATACTGGGGGATTTTACCATTTTTGCCTCGGGGATATTTTGGTACCCCGAACCTTGAGGTAACCAACTTAAGTTATAAAAACAAAACAAATAAACCATTTGGAGACTTAGAGAAACCGACCCAGCCTCCACCCTCTCTTCTTCTTCTTTCTTTCCTCTTTCTTTCATGAATCCACAGAAATCTTAGGAGAAATCAAGCTTGAATTTCTGAAAATTGATGGTGGGATTTGGAGGTTTAGCTCAATGGTAAATCAAGAACAAATCAGGGTAAAGGTAAGCAATTAATTCTTTTCTCAAGTTAAATTCTAAGATTTTGTTGGGTTGTGAATGTTTATGGATTTTGATATTCAAGGTGGAGTTTGAGGCTTGAAACTTTGAAGATAGGTCATGGGATCCTTTGGGAAACGATTCTACAACTGAGGTAAGGTTTAAATTAAAGTTTGATGGTTGAAATTGAGAATTTCCATGGTTGGTTTTGAGTTTTAGGTTTGAAATTTCAGAAATTTGGAATTTGGGATTTGGTGAGTGTTAAGGTGGATTTTTGGTGGAATTGAGTTGTTTATACCATCCTAATGTTGTGATTATTAATTGTTTTCGAATTGGGAGCTTTGGGATGGCTTAAGGTGAGGTTTTAAGCTTGAAAATGGTGGGTTTTTCTGGGTTCGAAGGGTCGGGCCGCGGCATGGTTCTTGGAGGGCCGCGGCCCTTGAAGGCTAAGATGTGCTGAGGATGGAGGGCGGGCCGCGGCATGGTCCTTGTAGGGCCGCGGCCCTTACCTGTTTCTGGGCATTTTGTGGCCCTGTTTGGGGGCCATGCCGCGGCATGGTTGGGCCATGTCGCGGCGCTTAAGGAATTTTGGGATTTTGAGAATTTAAGCTTGGGAATTTAACCACGGGTGCTCGGGATTGAATCTTTTTATATTTTTGGTGAAGTTCAATGTTCCGGGGACTAGAACTTGGTTTAGAAACTCATTTGAGATTAATCTTATTGGTATCCATTATCTTGGTTGTGACTAGGTGTTAAGCTAGTGCTCGGGAAGTGGATCGTGCTCGGGGGCCGTCATTTTTCTATTTAAAGCATTTGGAATTAAGGTAAGAAAACCGTAACACCCGATAATAGGGCATGGCCCCACTGTGTGATTGTAGGGCATGGCCCCGGATTGTATTATGTGTAAATGTTTAACCTTAAATGAACAGTGATGTGTGTGAATGTTCATTTCGAATGTACTATATGTGTGATTATGATGAAATGAACGGCAAGGGCCGAGTACGGCGTAGGCCGGGGCGGCCGTGGGGCCGAGTACGGCGTAGGCCGGGGCGGCCGTGGGGCCGAGTACGGCGTAGGCCGGGGCGGCCGTGGGGCCGAAAGTAACACCTAGCACATGGGATGCTATAGTCAGGGCGGGGCCCGGTGGATACATGTGTTATGCTATATTCAGGGTGGGACCCAAGGGATACATGAGTTATCCTCGCGGTGAGAACCGATACCCCAGGCTTCGGTAAGGCTCTGGGGCGGCTTGGCCGTGTTTGCTTAGTCTAATGGTTGACTTGTTTATCTGTGGGCTATCTGATATGATTAACTATATATATTGGCATATGTTATGTTCTGCATGAGTTTTCTTGCTGGGCTTCGGCTCACGGGTGCTCCGTGTTGCAGGTAGGGCAAAGACTGAGTCAACCAACCATGAGTACGGAGAGCGTGAAGCGACGCGTACATGTTTGGCCTGCCCGACTGCTTTGGTTGGGGGTTTGTTCGAAAATGGCTGTAATAATCTATGATTTTTATGATCAATCAACTGTAAACTCATTTCAAGATGTAAATAGTTTTCAAACCTTATTTTGGGATCCCAAATGTTTAATACTAGAAGTTTTATTGAAACGACGCATTTTTCTAAGATTACAGCCTTAACTTTTATTTAGTCACACTTTTGTTTAAAAACCTCGGTTAGCGAGCTCTTTGCACACTGTTTCGTCTTAAAACTCACTTAGTAACGGCTCTAAGGAAGTAGGGCGTTACATCTAAGGTTTCCAGCCTAAAACCTTAAGGCTTCATATATCATAACATGTAATAAAATCATGAACATAGAAGGTAATCCACGTATTCATCAACATGAGAACACATATTTGCACATAACTCAGATCAAACTTAACCAATTAAGACAACTTTCACATATCATGAAACTCATCTATTATATATCATATAATCCATTATGATATACACACCACATATAACTTGTATAACCATTCATAACATACTCATCATATGCATCATCATCCCATATTTAACTCATCAGACATACACAATCAATGTATTCATGCATCTCACACTTAAGCACAAAATGTGAAATTTACTTACCTTAGGTCCTTAGCTTATTTTAAAACTGCTCACCAAGAGTTAATCAATCCAATCCATACAGATCCTATTCAAGGTACATCATTTATTAAATTCTATAAAAATCGTAAATATACACTATTGATTGTGTATATTAACAATACCAAAAACCACATAAATGATAATAATAATAATTATTATTATCATCATAATGCTAATACTCTTCATGCATCATAATCCTCTTTACAAAACACTCTTTAGGTCTTACTCATAATATAATGTATTTTTTATGATACATTAATAATAATAATAATTTTTGTCTATAAATAAACTTATTTCAATATTAATAACAAAATACCCCAATAACAATACGTATGTGAGTGTATATATTCAAATAGTCATTCTATAAAAGAAATCATATTTTTAACATAAAATTGTAATAATCGATATAATGATAATAATATAAATATAAATACTTGTATTATTATTAATTAGTCATAATATCAATCCTAGTAATATAATAGATATATTTTCTCCAAAATTCACTGGTCTTACAAATATCAATAACTGTAAGAAACTAATATTTGATATTTTAATATTCAAATATTAACGAAAATATTTATATACAATAATAATTATTAAATAATAGGTTTACTATAAATCACATTTTTCATATATATATATATATACATACATGAAACTATATTCTTGATTTACTTAACAAAATAATAATTAAAATTAATTAATCGTAATAATTTCCATATTAATAGAAAATCAATTAAATATGTCTTTTTAAAATTTATTAATTGTCTATTATTTTCTATAAAATTGGGCAGCACAATGACTATAAAATGGACAAACCCAAAATCAAAACCTGTATAAAAAAAATACATATAATCTCAGACAGCTAGTATAATTATTAAAAATATTCACTACATCAAGAATATATAAATATATACTATAAATACACATAATAACAATTATTCTAATTAATCACAATATAGGTCAAAGAAATTATACCACAGAGCCTGTGCTGGTCATTGGGTCCCCTGACATTGCTTTGTCGTGGGGGGTCCCAGACCAGAGCCTGAGTCCATTTTCCTCCTGCTTCCTGAGGGACATTGTCCCCTGCCATAAGGGTTTTGTCCTCTAGTTGTTTGACATCTAGGGCTTCTGGGATGCTTTTCGTCCCTATTCTATCTGTGTTACTGAGTATTATCTCGACCAGCACGAGGGGGTGGTTGCTGCTCATTATTTTTGTTAGGATTCTGGGTTTGCCTTTCCTGCTGAGTAGCCAGAGGTTGTTCTGGTCTCTATGGACTCCTTGGGTGTGGCGAATTTTGAGGACACTGGGGTTGATCTGATTGTGGATTTTGAGGAAGGTGAGAGTTTGGTGGCTGTAACGCCCTGGCTACCCCAGAACAGTTACGGTGAACGGTGGACCGGAAATTTGACTCGTTACCCGAGTCCTTTGGTCAAAACGTGCTCTAAGTGTAATTAACAGGTTAAGGTGTAAAACCAATAAAAAGGAAATGGAGATTTTATTACAATTTGCTCTGCAGAGCTAAACAAAACATTTACAAGTGGTTCTCAGTACAAAATGGTCATTACAGTTTTAAATTTACAATCCCGCCGACCTAAGCGGCAAAAATAGGGTAAACCCCCTAGTTCCTCTGAGAACACCATGACCGTGGCGGTCAAGTGGCCGCATATGTACACAACACCCCATCAGCTCTCCACTCGAGGCTAGGTGAGCTTTTCTTTCCCTTTACCTGCACCACATAGCACCCATGAGCCAAAGCCCAGCAAGAAAACATAACATTTTTCAATAACATTATCAAATGATTATCATTATAATCATACTGAACATAAAGCTTTCCAACAAGCAAATGAACATCACATGATTTTAGCGGGAGAGTGGCTGTTAAGTAAGCCACTAGCCTCCAAGCTCTCTTTTCTAGCGGGAGAGTGGCTGTTAGGTAAGCCACTAGCCTCCAAGCTCTGTTTGTTCATCGACCCTCAGGGTCGGTCAGGCATTAATGCTCCTTGAGTCATTCAATGCTAATAATCGATTAGATCTAATCTCTATTGGCTTGCGTGAACCACGCTAAGTCCATCCTTGACTAATAAGTCAGCGCTAAGTGACCAGTGTCCAGTATCACCGCCGAACCTGACTAATAAGTCACAGCTTCACAGCTGACACTAACACCTTTGCCAATTCTGACTGACAAGTCAGTGCAACGTGACCAGTGCCCAGTACCACTGCCGAACCTGACTAATCAGTCACAGCTTCACAGCTGATACTAGCACCTTTGCCAAACCTAACTAATTAGTCAGTGCTATGCACAAGCGAACAACATACGCTAAGCATCCATATTCAATCCGTGTCCATATTACACAATCAACATGCCTTACAAATATCCATGCATGTCACACTTGGGGTGCAGTTTTCTTACCTCCGGTTCGAGCAAGAATAAATAAAAGAGTGACCCTGAGAACGATCGACTTTTTGGTCCTTTAGCGGTTACCTGGTCATAACCAAATTATAGGATTCATCAATAAAAATGATAACTGAGGGTTCCCAAACCAAATCCCAGTCCCCGAGACCTCAAAAATTACCCAACCGGGTACTAGGTCCAACCCCGAGGCCTATGGTTTGAATCCCTAAGCTAAAAACCACTTTTAGCAAAATTTGGCCTTATGGGTCACGGGCCCCCAAAAGCCGTGCCGCGGCACGCCCCCAAGCCCCATCTGCCAGACGCACATGGGCCGCGGCACGCAAAATCTGTGCCGCGGCACCCAGCCCACTTCAGCAACTAGCCCACGCACAAACCAGACTTTTCCCCCTGTGCGTTTTTCTCTCAAACCAGCCTCTCAAACCATAATAAAACCTCCTCCAAACATGTAATTAAACCCCCTTACAACATCCTTATCTCACTCACACCAAACCCCAATCAACTAACACCAAAAACCTCCTTTGATTCATACTTCCCACATCAAGAACATGAATTGAAAACTATAAACAAAAACAGAGTACCAGCTGTGTTAATGGCCAAAACTCACCTTGAAACTTGTCTTGAACCTTCCACACAAGCTAACACAAGTCTCCAATCCAGCCCTTAAGTTTCCCTAGCTTGAATCTCCACCAAGAACTCAAAACCCTCAAAGGAGCAATTGAAGAAGATGATGTACGGGTAAGGGAGAGGCAAACCCCTGTTTTTGTTCTGTTTTGTTCTACAACCTTCAGCTATCAAACATCATATATATATCCACCCCTAAAAAGACCAAAATACCCCTTATGTCATCTTAAGCCTCCAAAGCCACCCCAAGGGCAAAATTGGTACTTTACGCTAAACCCGTTAATTATAATTAACGCTTCCCAATTCCCGCTAATCTCAATATCCTCAAACATCAATATTTCATAACCCGTTACCCTAAAATCCCCGGTAACGCTATAACCTTTAATATCACCTCGAGACTCACCCCGAGCTCAAACCTGTTATGACCAAACCGATAAATCATGTTCTAAGATCGTCTCATGTCGAAATACTCGAACCAATCCACATTATAATGTGGTCTCACAGTATATCATTATCATACAAACAAATATTCAATTATACCCTCAACGGGAAAAATTACCATTATACCCCTGTAAAACGAATGTGGACTCACATGCATGCATTTAACATCATATGATAATATAATTCTCATAAACATGCATAAACACATTTAAATGGCATAATTAAGCAGTTATGGCCCTCCCGGCCTACTAATCCAGCCATTAACCACATTAGGGAATCCGGGGCATTACAGTGGCAGATCTAGCTGAGAGGTTGGTGCAGGTGGAACAGGCTGTCCTCGAGCCAACTGAATTTCTGCCTCTAAAGCCGTTGTGGCATCTCTCTGTCGACGATCCATGTCGACCTGCTGCTCGTTCAGCTCTCAGCGTTGCCGATCGATCTCTGTCTGTTTCATCACCATAGTTTCAGGCACATTTTCTTGGTTAGCTTTTAGAGTAGCTAACTCTTCTTGCAACACTACCAAAGTTGTTCGCAAGGTTTCAACGTCCATCTCCCCCTCTTCCAATTCCACTTGTGGCTCGTCCTACACTACACCTTGTGGAGGAGGTGGATTTGGTACACTTTCAGATTTCTGTCCAGTTTGACCCGCTCTCCTGGAGTTCTTCGCCATTGTTATCTTGAAGTTCTTGAGTTCAACTCTCAATGAAAGCACCAAAATGTTGACCCTCGATTCAGTCAACGAAACATAGTCACTAAAAACGATAAAATGATAAAACTGAACACAAGAAATAAAACGACATAATGATTTTATAGTGGTTCAGCCCCAAATATTGGTAATAACCTACGTCAACTTAGTGTTTTTATTGATGTAAACAACAAAACCTACGATCAATGAACTAAGTTTCACAAGCTCCAAAGTTGAATATAAATAATCGTGTATAAAAGCATTTGCTCTCACTCAAAATACAAAATACTGCGTATCCTCTAAATAAATTCCATGAGCCCTATTTATAGGCTTAAGGATGTACATATGGGCCTATGTGCCATTCTTAACTTGTGCTACAAGCATATTTAAATAATAACATAAATAATGATATTTACAAATAGAGAATCAAATATCCTAGAAATATATAATTCACAACCGTCCCTGAACTCTAACTTCGGTCTTACGAGCAGATGTGGTTGCATATGTCAGAACATTTTCCCCGTTGCTCAGCATACTCTTTGTGCCTATCAGTGTAACACCCTACTACTCGAGGATCGTTACGTTGTGCATTTTAAATAGTGATAAACTCGCTAACCGAGCCATTTGGTCATAATCATGTAACTAAGTATGATTAACAATTTAGGGTTAAAAAAATTGGTCAAAGATACAACGTTTCACTAAAACGTTTACTGTATACATTGGGATCCAAAAATATAATTTAAAGGTTAATTACAATAAAAGATTTACAGCCAACCGACCTAACAAAAAAATAGGGTTTAACCCTAGTTCCTCTTTAAACCCTCGGCCGTGGCGGTCGAGCAGCCGCATATGTACACATTGTCACCTAAGCTCTCCAACTCATGGATGGTCCAACTTTCTTTTGCCTTTACCTACACCACATAGCACCCGTGACCCGAAGTTCAACAAGAAAACTCAATATGCTCATGAACAAGTAATAACATGTTACTAAATCATAGTAGGCAAGCCTAGCAGTAATAATCCTACTCATGCATGCTAACAACTCCAAATAAATGTTTGTGGAGTCCCGTGCTCTAAGTAGATGACTAATAAGTCTCTCGCTCTGAGGTAGACGACTAATAAGTCTTTCTCTGAATAGACGACTAATAAGCCATACTTTATTTAGATGACTAATAATTCTATCCTTATGTAGATGACTGATAAGTCTATCTCTGTATAGATGACTGATAAGTTTATCTATGAGGTAGATGACTAATAAGTATATCCTTATGTAGATGACTGATAAGTCTATCTCTATATAGATGACTGATAAGTCTATCTCTGAGGTAGATGACTAATAAGTTTCTCTATATAGATGAATCTATCCTTATGTAGATGACTGATAAGTCTATCTCTGTTAGATGGCTGATAAGTCTATCTTTGAGTTAGATGACTAATAAGTCTATACTTATGTAGATGACTGATAAGTCTATCTCTGAGGTCCCATGCCTTCCTAGCCATGTGACGTATCAGTCACCTGAGCTTATAGCCCTGGCTCTATGTAACTAACCTTTAGACTAGACAAGCGCTTTTAGTTTTCATCGAACTTAAGATCGGTCAAGCATTTCTTACTTACGATGATAATGTTTATGTAGATTAGATCTAATCTTTTCGGCTTGTGTCAAACACGCTAATACCATTCTTGACTCATAAGCCAATACCATACGACCAATGCTCAGTACTACTATTGATATTGACTGATAAGTCACAGCTTCACAATCAATACTGACACCAATGTCGATCCTTGACTAATAAGTCAGTGCTTCCTCAATGAGGTAATGCAAACAGAATATATCATATGTCAAATATTTAGATATAAGGCATTTAGCATGCTTAATCAATAATCAAAAGCATAATTATAACCATGCACAAATACAGAGACTCAAGCTCTGATCAATCTCATATTCAACATTCATGCCATGCCCTAATCTCATGTATCTTATGCATTGTATGCATCACATACTAGGTGCAGTTTTCTTACATTTGGTCCAAGCATAGGTTACCAATGAACAACTCTTACGCACGATCCTGTTTCCATGCCCCCGGCGATAACCTAGTCACAACCATAAATGGTGTTTCAATGAGTTCAAGTTCCAAAACCCAAATCCCGGGACCAAACTTGCACTCTCGGGACCTCCAATTCAACCAAACAAGGTGGTAGAATCATCCCCCGAGCCCTCGGGTCAAAACCCCAAAAAGTACCAAAAAACCAATCTCTGAAGACTGTGTAGCGCTACAACGCTACCTTTGGGCGCTACAGCGCTACAAGCAGATCCAACTCCCCCAAATCAGAGCACCTAGCGCTACAGCGCCCAAACCAGATTTCTGGGTTCTAACTTCGTGTTCTTTGAGCTTCAAAGCTCCAAATCCGACCCCAACCTATCCAAATCTCAAAATTAAAGTTCCCAAACATCCTAATCTCCCAAAACCAATAAAACCCAAGCTTCAATTCATCCAAAAACTCATCAAAACATAAAATTCAATCAAAGCTTAAAAACTTTAAAAATTAAGAACTTAAAACTTGGATTACCTCTGATTATGTCGTTTCTCACTAAATCCTCCAGCTAATAAGCTTCTAATCTTCCCTAGAATCGCTATGCCTCGATCCTCGCTTGAATCTGAGTCCTAGAACTCAAGTTTTCTTCAAAAATGTGATCGGGTGTCGAAAAGGGAACAGGAGGAAGAGAGAACGTTCTGAACGTTCTTTTATAATTCTAACAGATTACTTCATGCTTAAGTAACATCAAGCAAATCCTAATGTTCGGGGTCCCGAAAACGCCCCTGGGGGTAAAATAGTCAAAATTCCCAGAATTTCCCCATGGTCTTACTAACTTCCAATTTATCATCAAATATTTATTTTCATTACCCAATATCCCGGTAATGTGCTAAATACCCCCTTGACTCACTCCGAGTCAAGTATAAATCCCGTTGTGACTTTCCCATTAGCTTGCTTCCTAGGATCGTCTCGTGCTGAGTAACCCTAGCATAACCAAATAATAATGAAGCACTATACACATACCACATATATGCCAAATATATCCAAAATGACCAAAATATGAAAATCACCCAATTAAACAGAAATGGGTCCGCATGCATATTTAATACACCTAAGCATGCATATCAAGTCATATTATGATATTACTCACATAATCACATAATGATACACATAAATATCACATAATTCCAAGATTTGCCATCTTGACCCCCTAATCAAGGCCTTAAGCCTTATTAGGAAATTTTGGTCATTACAATCGGGCAACTCAACTATCTCTTGATCCTCGTTGGTCGACCAGGCCTTCATCAATAAACCAGTCACGTGCAGTCCATGTGCACCTCAATCGTGCCACGTCACTATGCAAAATATTTGGGTAAACACTATCATTTTATTTATTTATTTAGAAACGTATGACTTTAATATAGTGGTATGTGTATAATAGTTTTGTTTAATTATTTTTTATTTTAAAGTTATATTGATTTTTTAAGTTTTTTATGGATTGTTGGTATATTATTTTCCACCTAGTGTATATATTTTTTGTGGTATGGTATATATATATATATTATGATACTTAGTTTCTATCTTATTATACATAATGGTGGTATATAATTTTGTTAGCATAATATATACATTTTTTAGTAATAACTTTGTAAGTTTTGTTGGTATATTATTTTGGAACTCAGTATATGTATTTTGTGGTATAGTATACCATTCAACAACCCATAAAAAATGAAAAAAAATCAAAATAACTTTAAAGTAAAAACTAATTAAACAAAACTAATATACAAATACCATAATATTTAAATATTTAGAATAAAATAGTAATTTGCTAAATGATATATTCTGTTGTAATATTAAAAATGTAATTAGGTTATTTTATTACAAAATTAAAAATATGGACATTTACTTACTTTCGTATACCATTAAAAGTCATTTTACACAAAATTTCTAAATAAATTAGGTAGGAATGGTTCAATGGAACCTGCATAGGATTTCTCCAATGATTTTTGAAGTTTCAAACTTGGGACAAGTGACTTCTAATAAAATACTTTGACTACAGTGTGTTGGTATTCAGAAAAAAAAAAAAAGAAACCCTAATTGACAACTAATTATTAATTTAAATAATAATAAAAAGAGGAACTAAGTTGTACTAGAAGGTCTGTATCAGGATTCAACCATTTTTTTAAGAAAAAAAGAAAAAAGAAAAAAGAAAAAAGGGTGGTGTGGTGTGGTGTGGTGTGTGTGTATGTGGAAGGAGTTTCCAAGATGGATCAGAAATATATACATGCAAGTGTGAAGTGTGGACTACGTTGGATGAGTTGGAAAGGAAACATTAGAAAAATGAACAAGTGGGTGTTGTTATTGGTTTTTACCAGGAAAGAAAATCCACAACTTGAGCAGCTGAGAGAATAAACTAATGTGATTGCTTGCCTTGCATGATTCATTGAATGAATGAATATATATCTAGTTTTTCTCTTATTAAGAAGAATATTGATTTCTATTAACGCAAGCAAGCAAGCAATCACCTTTTTGTTTATTTAAGCTATCATATTTTAATATATTTATTTATTTACATTTTTACATGTTCACGGTTTAATTTTATCGATTGAACTATTTTCTAATTAAAAATACATATTTTTTATAAATTGATATTTAATTAACAAAATATTTACATGGATTATTCTTTTTACAACAACCTCCACTATTAGAACACTCACAAATATTCATTCTTTTTATAATACACCAACAGAATTTATTTTTGTTTTATTTTACATATTAATTTTTACAATATATCATACATCAATTTATTTATAATTAAATATTATATACTTATTTAAAAAAAATATATTTATTTAAGAAAAATATACATTTCTTCTATATAAAAAGTGTGTAGATAACGAAAATTCTTAGTTTTAATGATTTTTTATTTTTTTTCTTTAATTTTAACGGAATATTCTTATATTTAACGGTAGATTGTAAACATGACTTAAACTTAAATAAATAATTAAAAAAATTAAAATAGGATATGTTTTAGATATTTTACAATAATAATTATTTTAAAATAATAAATCCATATATTTTATAACTTAAATAAAATTTAATTAAACTTAAATTTAATATTATATTAAACATATAATATATAATTTTTTGTTGTCACCGTCAAATTCAAAAACTAAAACAAACATAAACATAAACTTAAACAAAATAAATTAATTAATTAAAATATGATATTTTTAAGATATTTTATGATAATTTAATCAATTAAATCATGTTTATTTAAAAATAATAAATGCATACATATCATTTTTTTTTATCTTATAAATTTGTGTGATAGTTTTTTTTTATCAAGGATTGAAGCTCTTTTTCTTCATCAAAAAACCAAAGGACATTGTGAGATACATTAGAAACTAAAAATAGTTGATGCATGTATATTAATATCTACACTATGACTTTTCTATTATTATTTTATTTCTATTATTAATTTCTTTTTAAATATTATTATATTTTATATATTTGTCATGTAGTCATGTAAATTTATATTCATGTCAACGTTGTTTAGATATCATATATGTAAAGATTATTGATATAAATATTTATATATACTATAGAACTATAATTAATTTTATTATATATATATTTTTAAAATATTGTACCGATTTTTATTAAAATTATAATCAATATTTATAATTTTAAAACTAAACTTACTTCTATTTAGTATATATATATATCTTCTATATAATAAGTGTGTAGATAACGGAAATTCTTGGTTTTAACGGTTTTTTATTTTTTTAAGGTTAACTTTAACGGAATATTCTTATATTTAATAGAATATTTTTATATTTAACGGTAGTTTGTAAATACTTAAACTTAAATAAAATAAAATAAAATAAATAATTAAAAAATTAAAATAAGATATTTTTGAGATATTATACAATAATAATTATTTAACAATAATAAATAATTAAACTAATTAAAATATGATATTTTTGAGATATTTTACAATGATAATTATTTAAAAATAATAAGATCATATGTTTTATAACTTAAATATCATTTAATTAAACTTAAACTCACTTATCAGAATAATATCATATTAAATATATAATATAATCTACTATGAATTAGCAATAAATTGTTTTTTTTTTTTAAAACTAGCAATAAACTTAAATTTAAATTTCACACATTATATTTAATATTACATTAAATATATAATATATGATCTCCTGTTGTCCTTCCCAAATTCAAAAACTATAACAAACATAAACTTAAACAAAAATAAATAAATTATTTAATTAAGATATGATATTCATTTGAAATTTATATGACATTAATATAAATTTAATAAAAATAATTAATAAATTCTATAAATAAAACTAAACAGTGCATATTAAACATTGCATTGCATGTATCTAGTATATAAATACAGGTCGATTTTTTTTTAGAAGAAAATAATATATTATACAATAATACAAAAGTGATTGTGAGTGCCTTTAGACTCGGCAAGACTAAAGTTAAGAGGTAAACAAAATGCAGGAGAGGAGGCTTTAAACAAGTATCTATTTGTTTATATAAAAAAAAAATCCAAAATGAAATATTTAATTAATAATATAGTCCCAATTGTGAGGTAGATCATTAGATTGGGTTCCCTACCACGAGGAGAGGAGTCAATTATTTAAGGTTTTAAAAGAAGAAAAAATAAAAAGAAGAAGTCAATAATGGGAATGAGATGAGATATTTGAGAATAGAATGAGTGGACACGACTCTATCACTTTGGTTTTGGTTTTGGTTTTGGTGTTGGTGGTAGGCCAATCTAATCTAGGCAGCCATATTCTCCAATCTAATTACACACGGATTCTGATTCACATTCACATTCACATTCACTGCACCAAACCTTTTCCGCGTCCTTACTATAATTAATTGCTACTACTATTCTATAAATTATATTTTCATTTTCACTCCTATAATTCAAGTATGATAATATTTATTAATAACACTAACAACTTTTATATTCACTATAAATGAAGTGCTTTATTACATAATCGATCCAATGTTCATCCTCACCCAATCTTTTATATCCAATAATATATATAGGAAACGATTACAATGCATCTTTTTGTTTTACAACATTGGTGTATTTTTTTTTTATTTTGGCACCTGAAAATATATAGTCCCAATTTTTTTTATATGACGGTATACATTGTAGGTATTTAGAATATCTTACAAATTTTCAAGAAATTGTGAATAGTTTACGAAACCGAAAACATAGTTCAAACTGTCGAATTTTACACGCGTACACAAAAAAAAGGCATGCATGCAGCATAGAGTTTAGACCCTGTTTCGGTACCATAATTTATTCAGAATTTATTGAAAATTTGTAGGATGTTCTAGATAGCTATAATGTACACCATCAAATAAAAAAAAATTAAGATTATAACCATTTAGGTGCCGAAATAGAAAAAAGATGCACTGGTATTGCAAAAAAAAGAAATGCGTTGTAGTCGCTCCCTATATATATATATATTTTTAATATCACGGTAACAATAAATTTCTTAAATAAATTTGGAAGGAATATTCTGCAAATTAGTTTTTTTCTTCTTCTTTCTAAGTGGTTGTTTCTTGTTTTTAGTAAAAATAACTATATTTACTACAGGTACATAATATTTATATACATTTTTTTTTATTTTCAATATTATTTTATATTTGAATTGATCTATATTTTGTAATATAATTTATATCTTGCGTTTAAATTTTATTTTAAACAGTCTAATTAACTATTTTTTTAAAGACATTGTCAAGCTAAGCAAGACATATTACATTACATTATACCGTAAATAGGTGCCATTTGCGTGCTTAAAAATAGTCACTTGCGAATCTATAGGTTTTTTTTTTAATATAAATTTTATAGCAGAGTTTTTTTATTCAAATCAGTGCTGGTCCATCATATTTTCTTTTGGGCAATGATAACTTCATTAATTATTGTTAACTCATTTTTTCGTCAAACTCACCTAACACTCAAAGGATAATATTAAGAAGATTTGTAAGAGTTAAATAAAACATATAAAATGCTATCAGTGCCAAAAAATAATGGATAGAGAGAAAATCTTATAGTGGTTTAACCCACAAAAATGACCTACATCTACTTAGTCACTATCATTTATCTTGCCAGCCATGAGTTATATTTGTATTTAACTTTTAGCTATTTGGCTCCATTGAAGATGGAGAACTCTCTCTATAAAAAGCAATCGCCCCTCTCTCTCCCCTTATTTTTGGTCCTTACTCCTCTTATTTATATTGAGGATGTAAACACCTATTATTGGCTAACTATTTTAATAAATATATTTTATTATTTAAATTGTATTTTTCGAAATTATATATTGGGTATTTAAGTGATTGTGTCTCATTTTAGTAAGAATCAATTCTTTACTAAATGCATTTTATATATCGTCAAGTTTCCTTAAATATTTTTGGTGACCTTGTCTATAATGAGCATGTGCATTAAAGAATTATTATTTGTATATTTTCCGTTGATTTTATCTGTCTAAAATAAGGAAATTGAATGAAGCTTGTGCCCAAAGAAAGGAAATTTTGAAATGAATGAAAAGTTATTTTGAGTAACTTCCGAATTTGGTATAATTTAGGTCATTAACGGGATTGGCTGGCTTAGGGGTTTCTAGAACTCTATAAATACTAGACCTAAGTAGCAGTCATTCTTACCTCTTCACAATTTCTAACGCTTTATGCTTTTGAAGGGTTATTTTATTTGTAAAGAGTAGTTCTTGTTATACTATATCTTTGTTTGTTTGTGATTTGTATAGTTTATTCTTGAACATGTCATAAAGCTTGTGTACGTGACATACAAGTTTTCGGGAGAAGATTTCCATAAATCTTACTTCGGGATGAAGTAAGCACTCATCAAGATCATAAGGGATTTCATGCTCTTGGTGATTGTCAAAATCATATTATTAAAGTGGAGTACTTCAAGGTTGCAACAAAGTTTTAGAGGGAGGCTAAACTTGTATAAGTCAATTGCTTTTTGTACTCTTGAGACTTTACTAATTGATTTTAAATCTGGACGTGACCCTGTGGACTAGGTTTTTCGAACCACGTAAAAAACTTCTTGTGTCATGTTACTTTTAGTTTATTTACTTTCTGTTCATATATTCTGATTCATCAGCAATTTGTCTTGATACATCAGAATATCTGTCTGTTCAAACAATTGTTTAACTATTCCGAATTAATTAAATTGTTTGTTAAATTCAGTAGGTAATCTTAAAAAATGGAATTTCAATTGGTATCAGAGTAGTTCACTAAACTCTTAGTGAGATTTTGTGTTTTTCCTTCCGTTTTTTTGTATTTCTGTTTGCAACATGTCATTTTTTGCATAAGGAAGTTCTATAACTCGACCACCATTGCTTAATGATTAAAATTATCCTTACTGGAAAGTTAGGATGAAATCATTCATCAAATCTCAAGATGAGAAGGCATGGAGAATTGTTTTGACAGGCTGGTCAGCACCAACAGAAGTTGACAAAAAAACTGGAGAAACAGCGGTAAAATCTTAGTTAAATTGGTCAACAACTGATGATTTATTGTCTAGTTACAATAGCAAGGCCTTACATGCCTTATTCAATGGTGTTGGTGAATGATATATTAAACTCATATCCTCTTGTGATTCGATCAAAGAAGCTTGGCAAATTCTTCAAACTCAATTTGAAGGAACTGCTGATGTCAAGCGTTCTAGGTCCATTATGTTGCAAACAAAATTTGAGGATCTTAGGATGTTTGAGACTGAAACTCTTACTGAGTTTTATAAAAGATTATCTGATATTGCTAACGAATTTTTTGCCTTAGGAGAAAAATTAGAAGAATCTGTTTTAGTTCAAAAAATTGTTTGTGTCTTACCTGACAGGTTTAGCACCAAGCTAACGGCTATGGAGGAGGCCAAAGATTTGAATACCATGAAGGTAGAAGAACTAATGGGTTCTCTTCGAATCTTTGAACTAAATCAACAAATCAGACAAAAAGAAGAATCGACCAAGTAAAAGAAAACGAAAAATCTATTTCCTTGAAAAGTAATGAGAAGGTAAGTTTCTGAGGATGAAGATGATAATGAGTTGGCCCTATTGACAATAAATTTTAAAAAATATATGGAAAAATTAGGCAACAAAAATAATTTCTCTAAAGGTAATATATCTTCAAAATCCTCTTTTCCTAATAATAAAAATGGTATTCAATACAACAAATGTGAAGGATTTGGTCACATTCAATCAGAATGTGCAAATACCTTGAAAAGAAATAAAAAATGTATGAATGCTACTTGGAGAACAATGACTCTGAAAGTAGTGATGAAGAGAGAGAAAATGTTGTTGTATTCTCGAATTCTCTGTGTTTTTTGCAGAAAAATAGATAATTTGTTTGCCTAAACAACACTGTGTTCGGTAAATAAGGTTACTGATAATACGACAGGTACTACTGATGTTGTCGACACTGATTCTGATAAATCAGAAGTCAATGAAGATTCACTGGAAGAATCTTACAAAAAAATGTATGATGAATGGATTAAGTTGTGTGTTGTGAATAGATTAAATGCAAAAACCATTAAAACTCTTTCTTACATAAATGATGAACTTGAAACAAATGTTAAAATTCTTGAAATTGAGATTTTTGATAAAAATGCTGAAATTAATTGTTTGAAAAAAGAGCTTGATCTTTTAAAAGAAATGTTCAAATGCTTAATCCAGGATCTACAATTTTTGAGGAGGTCCATAATACAGGTCAAATAAATAATACTGGATTGGGATCTAAAAGGTTTCAATCAAAGGGAAATTGTAACGCCCTGGATAACCAAGACTGTTACACTGTGTATTTTAAAATAGTGCATGACTTGCTAATCAAATCGTTTGAACAATAATGTGTTCCTAAAGTCAACTATCAGGTTAGGGTTAAAAGATTTTGATTGTAAACAATTAATTTTCATTAAAACAGATGTTTGGTACATGGGATCCAAAAAACAAGGTTGAAGTGACAATTTACAATCCTCAAAAGTTTAATACAAACAAAAGCCACTCTAATGGCAAAATACAAGTTTTAGGCCTCTGTCCCTGTACTCTCCATCGGTCGTGGCGATCAAATAGCTGACTATGTACACTCCGCCCCCAGAGCTCTACAACTCATGGTTGATCCACCTTTCCTTTGCTTTTCCCTACACCACGTAGCACCCGTTAGCCAAGGCCCAGCAAGAAAACCATAACAACAAGCACGTATAGCAACAATAATATCCAGTCAATCATAACTCAACCACTTCAAACATTTAACATAATTCAAATATAAAACTAAGCAGTGGTAAACACTTCATCTCAAACACATATCAAAGTCAATTACGCAAATGCTTAGGGTTGGCACGCTTAGACCAAGCCCTCTATTTATCTGGCTGACCCCGGCTCGCTTAGACCGAGCTGCGTTCAATTCGCTTATCATCAGCCCCGACACCCTTAGGCCATTCATTTTCAGATGTCATATTAATTGTACAATCACACAGTATATGTATTTAATTATTGGGAACCACAGTCCCGTTCACAACCACAAGGGTGCAGTCTTCTTACCTCGAATCCCGAGCAGAGGATACAGAACGGTCCCGAGCATGATCCTCAGCCTTGAGCCTTAGTGATAAACCTAGTCACAGTATCAATGGGTAACCATCAATTTCTAATCCAAATAAATACTTAGGAAACAATAGCTAGCCTTTGGGACCTTGATTTCTACTAAACCGCGTAGTAGAAATCGTCTTGAGTGCTTAGGTTTGAATTCCCGAGCCTCCCCAAGCCTTAAACTTCATTTCCCTTAATTCCCTAATTAGTGTCGCGATTTGCCCTTAAGGGTCGCGGCCCACCCATCAAACAGAGATGAAATCCCCCCCTGCTGGGGGACACGGGCCGCGACCTATCCTCCCCGAGTCGCGGTGCGCGCCTGGAAAATAGAGGCTCCCAGCCTCAAAACTCATGCGGGTCGCGCCACCTGAAGAATAGGGTCGCGACTCGAGCCCCTAAACCCAGAAAAACCAACTTTCCCCAACGTTTTCCCCCAGCTAACTCCTACTAATTCAACCTCAAACACATTCCCATACCCAAACCAAGCCTAGCAACGAGTCCAGGACCCTTATCCAAGTATCTTAAGCATAATATATCCTAGAAAACTTTGCTGAAACCACCAATTCAGTCAACAACAATTCACCACTAAAGGACCCAAACCAATTGATCATAACACCCATATTTTTAACAGAAATCCAACAAAATTCTTACCTTAATGGCTGCTAAACCCTCAGCTTCAAACCTTCAATTCCAGAGCTTAAATTCCAAAGTTTTCCAGCTGAAGCTCAGTAAAATTCTCAGCTTGTCTCCTTCTATGTCTTCAAGCTCACTTGGGTTCTCAAGGGAGAGTGAGAGTGAGAACGTGAGTGGGAGAGAAAGGGTGAGTTTGAGAAGTTTTCCTAGAGTTTCTGATTACTTCCTACACCTCTGAGTATATCTCTTAACCCCTAAAAAGACCCTTTTGCCCTTAAGTTAATTCAACCTTCTAATGATTTCTAAGGGTAGAATAGTCTTTTCCCAAATTCCCGCTAACACCTCAAGTGTTCCTAATGTTAACCATTAACCTTTTCACATCTAATTAATTACCAAATACTTTCTCATTACTCAATAAACCCCAAAATATTCTCCAAGTTCCCAAAATACCCCTAGGCTCACCCTAAGTCGGGTATTAAACCCCGTTGTGACTATTTCGCTAATCCGCTCACTAGGATCGCCTCAAGCCATGTACTACAAATATATCAACATAATAATGTGGTCTCAACCATTTATCACATATAATCACATTTATGCCCTTAACGGGCCAAAATTACAAGTATGCCCATATAAACAGTAGAGGGCTCACATGCATATTTAATAGTCATAAATATGCATATAATATACTCACATAATCATATTAATCATGCATGTCACATAATCATACATTTAACCAATTAAACCTAATTTTATCCAATTATGCCCTCCTGGCATGCTAACAAAGACACTAAACTCTATTAGCAAATTTTGGGTCATTACAGAAACACTGTGTTTGTTCCAGCTCGCTCATTACCTGCTGCTTTTTAAGATCTATCATTGCAGGTTCTTGATCCATCAACATCACAAACTGTCACATCAACCAAGAGACAGATAGGTAAGAATCTGACGTCCAATGAAATGACTAAGAAATTTATTCCCACTTGTCATTTTTATGGTGTCAAAGGTCACATTCGACCAAAATGTTTTACTATGATGAATGTTTTTAATACAAATTATTTTCATCATGAAAAATTCAAGGTACAAACGAAACACTATGCGCCTAAACAAAAATGGGTGAAAAAGAATGCGAATATTTGTCTTGCTACATTTACATGTCATAGAACTCATACATATAATTCTTGGTATTTTGATAGTGGATGTTTTAGACATATAATAGGTAACAAAAATATTCTTATTAATTTTAAAGCTAAAAATTGTGGTGCAATCACTTTTGGTAATAGTGAGGCAGGTAAAGTACTTGGAAAGGGAACCCTAAATTTGGAAGGGTTACCTAAACTGAAAAATGTCTTGCTGGTCATCTAACCACACAAGTTATTTATCCATCCTAAAAGTATGCACAACCATAATGGCCGACTGACGAGTTGAATTTTATTTCAGAGTTGAATTTGACTCACTCAATCATATTTAAGAGTGATAATTTGGCAGTAATTTTCTCTATAAAAATCAAGTGATTAAAGTGAAGTTGTTCCGAAAAAAAAAAAAAAAAAGTGATGTTGTTCTATTATGTTTGTTTAAATACTTAGGAGTTTGGGACGGAACGAGTCGACCAATATTGCATGAACTAGAAGCACCGTATTATCTTACGTATACTAGGTAGGTATGTCCAAATTAAAGCAGAAAATGAGGGCAATATTTACTAACGTTCCTATTGGTATTAAGAAAAAGAATAACTGAAATACACTAAACCAAACCAAATAACTACAAAGTGTCTTTAGTTGAATTTTTTTTGTAAATTTGTGGTGTGTGTGCTTAACGGAAGCAGAATATATATATATATATTATAAATAAGAGTTTTATGGAGGTAATGTGAGATTTTAAAATTGCTCTAAATAGCTTTATTTATTTTTTTATTTAATCTAATTTTTTATTCATTTTATAAATTATAAAAAAAAATATAAGTAGTTACATATTTTTAAAATTTAAATAACATATTTACTATATCTATTTTACACGGTTAAAAAACTAAAATTGCTCCAAAAAACTTTATCTATTTTCTTCTTTAATTTAATTTTTTAATTAATTTTATAGTTTATAATAGTATAATAATTTTAAAAAAATGTAAGTAGTTACAAGTCTATCTATATTTATATATTATATAAATAATGACTTCAAGGAGATGATGTGACACTCTAAAATTGTTCTAAAACACTCTATACATTTTCTCCTCTACTCTAAATTTTTATTCATTTTATAGATTATTTTAATATAATAATTAAAAAAAATGTAAGTAATTACATATTTTTTATATTTAAATAAGATATTTATAATATATTATTATTTACTCTATCTGTTTTACACATTTAAAAAACTAAAATTATTCCAAAGCACTTTATCCATTTTATCTTTTAATCTAATTTTTTTATTCATTTTTTATTTTCTCCTTTATATATTATATAAATGAGAGCTTCAACCAGATGATGTGACCTTTTAAAATTGTTCTAAAGCAATCTATCTATTTTATCCTTTAATCTAATTTTTTATCCATTTTATATATTATAATAATAAAGTAATTTAAAAAAATGTAAGTAATTACGTATTTTTAAATTTAAATAAGATATTTACAAGATATTATTATTTACTCTATCTATTTTACCCATTTAAAAAACTAAAATTTCTCCAAAACACTCTATTTATTTTCTCCTTTAATATATTTTTTTATTCATTTTATAGATTATAATTATGTAATAATTTAAAAAAAAATGAGCCATACACATTTAAAAAAATATGTAGTTGCATGATTTTTAAATTTAAATAAGATATTTACAAGATATTATTATTTATTCTATCTATTTTACACGTTTAAAAAAAGTAGTAAAAATATATATATAAAAAAAAACGTAACTACACCTATAAATTAATACATTCAAAAAATATATTTTATAAATTAATGTAGTAATGTATTTTACATAAATGTTATTTTATTTTAGATGTATGTGTTTTAAACAATGTAGTTTAAAAATAGTATCTATTTATAGATTAATAAAAAAACGTAAATTGCTATTAATTAATACTTAAATATCTAACTTTTTAAAAAAAAACAAAAAGGTAAAAAATTTCAAATTCCAAATGAAAATATCTTAACAATTAAAAATATTAATATATGTACACATCAATATGTGTACATATAATATTAATTTGATTAAAAAATTATTTAAAGTGCTATTAAAGTGTAAAAAAATTCAAATTCAAAAACAAAATATCTTAACAATTAAAAATGTCAATATATATACACATAATATTAATTTGATTGGCTCTCAATTACTCAAGTGAGTAATAATCAATCATTCAAGTTTCAAGGTATTCAATCTCTTTATATATATGAATATATGTGTATATATACAAAATATATATATCTAAAATTGTTAGTTTGTGTATATCATATTAGTATCATTTTCAAGTGTACCAATATTTTCTTAAGTTTTTGTATATCATAATTTATTTAGCTTCATGGCTTGGCTCTCAAAAGAGTAGTAATCAATAATTACAGTTTCAAGGTAAAAAATCTCTCTTTATACATATACATATACATATATGAATATATGTGTATATATATAGAGATTGTATAACTAAAATTATTGGTTTGTGATATCCTATGAGTATCATTTTCAAGTGTACCAGCATTTCCTTAAGTTTTTCGTGTATCATTCACATGTACATGACTTTAATGTATACCATGCATATTTCCACACATTATGAATGTTAAACTATGTTGACACTGCAAAATGATTTTCAAGTAAGTTTTGTGCACCTTGCAAATGTAGAGAGAGCTCACTGATTGTGCAATATATATATATTTATTTATGGTTGATTTATAGATTTTGGTATTTTTCTTACGTTTTTGAAGGAAAAGAAATTGAACGTGGATCGTAATGCTATGATATTGTTTACTATATATACTAAAAAATATATTTGTATCTTCGAATTTAATTAGTTAACAAAGTATTGGTATTAGTATTGTTTGAATTTTAGTTCTCTATATATCTATTTTCTTAGGCTATTTAGGTTTTTTACCCCCCGAACTATTACCACTAGTGTATCGTGCCCCCTAATTTTTTCAAGCTGTTAAAAATTCCCCCCGAAATATTTATAGTAATGTAAAGAAGGACTTCCGTTAACTTTCAACACAGAATGCTGACATGGCTCATTACATCCTGATGTGTCTTGGCCATGTCAGCGCTATGTGTGTAATTTTATTGTTTTTAAATATGGTTTTTATTTTTTTTAATGTATAAAAAATGATTTAATTTATTAATTCTATTTTTTAGTGTTTAATTCACTAATCTTTAATATGATTATAGATTTTTTAATTTTAAGATTACACACATGGCGCTGACATGGCCAAGACACATCAGCATATAAACAGCCATGTCAGCCTTCTGTTAGCCACATGTGTTGAAAGTTAACGGAAGTCCTTCTTTACATTACTGTGAATATTTCGGGGGAATTTTTAACGGCCTGAAAAAATTAGGGGGCACGATACGGTAGTGGTAATAGTTCGGGGGTAAAAAACCTAAATAGCAATTTTCTTATTATAATATAATTATGTTTTTTATTCAAAAGTGAATAGTTGTACAAAATATTATAATTATATCATCAATTATCAATATAATTCTATGTTTCTCTAATTTGATATTTTATAAAGCTTGTAACAAAATGATATTACTAATGATATTGTTTGGATTTGTGATTTGTTTTCGCTATAGTAAATAAATGTTTTTAAGATTGTAATTTGGTGGACATTCCAGCAGCAACAAAAGATGCGAGATTGATGTGGCACTCTAAAATTGCTCCAAAACACCCTTTCTATTTTCTTATTTTTTAATTTGAATTCAAATTTGATTAGATATTTAATTACGACAACTGTTTAATTAAATTATAAATATAAATAACTGTTAACTTTTCTCATTTTTTATTTTACTTTTTTAATTTATGACTATTAATTAATTAAGGAAAAAGATCTATATATTTTCTTTTTTTTTTAATAATAATAATAATAGATGCCAATTAAAAATATCCATATATAATAAATAAATAAATAAATAATCTATCTATTTGTATTTTTAATCTTTTGACAAAATACATTGCTAAATACACTCTATATTAGACTCTTTTTTGTAATCTCTTAAATCAATCAATTGCACGTGAATTCCATTAATGATTTGAAAAAAATATTAAAATATAAAAAATTGAATAATATCCATATGTCATGCATGGATGAAAGAGAGTGTATAAGAGAGTGCAATAGAAAGTTTCCTTAGCACTCATCTAAAAAACAAATAAATGATCCAAACAGGTAATCCACATTTTGTCCACAAGTTAATTTTAAGAAATAAATGGTCCAAATATGTAATCGGCTAAAATACAAAGTTCAAAACGAGTTTGGGCAGCTTTGTTCCTTTTGTTCTCATTCTTATTCTTTACCAAAATAACTATTTTAAATTAAACATTAATAAATATTTTATTAAAATTAAAAAAAAAGATTTAAAACTTATATATTTTCATCCATTTAAAATATAAGATTTAAAAAAAAAAGTAAAAAAAAAATATAAGTTTTAATTATTAAAAAATCTCTCTCTATACATATACATACATGAATATTTGTGTATATATATATAGATTATATATCTAAAATTGTTGGTTTGTGTATATCCAAAAAAAAAATTGTGTATAAAAGTGTAACATTTTGAAGACATTGAGTATATTTACCTCGAAAAATTTTATGTATAAAAGTGCAACATTTTGAAAATATTGGGTATTTTAGCCGCCATTTATTATTTTAAAAATAAAGAGTCAAAATGAGTAATTGACCAATATATAGTAATCAAATAACCGATCTATCTATTCCTATTTTTAACATTTTGACAAAACTTAGGTCCACAAGTTAATTTTTATAAATAAAAGTCCCAACGGGTAATCGGCTAAAATACAAGATTCAAAATGGTGTGAATCCTTACAAAAAAAACTTAAATTATATATAATTTAATTTTTATAAAGAATTTTGAACCTTTTGAATAAATACATGGTCCAAAATAAATTATCAAAACGGGTAATCGGCCAAAAAAATAATCGATCGATCAATTCCTATATTTAGCCTTTTGACAAAACACGAGGTCTAAAAGTTAATTTTTAAAAATAAATGTTTCAAACGGATAATCAGCCAAAATAAGTCTTACACAAAACATAAATTTTTTTATACATAATTTAGATTTTTTATTTAAAAAAAATCATACAAAGCGTATAATAATGATGATAATAAAAAAAATAAAACCACACGTATAACAACCTTTTGAATTTTGTTTTCGACACATTAATTTTTCAGAATTTTTCGAAATCCTGCAAGATGTTTGTTATACAATAAACACTATTATGAAAAAAATTATGGTCAAGATGCTCTCACATGTCCTTATAAAGACCATGTTGTACGAGTAGGGTAAAAATAAATCCCTACCCTACCATAAAATCTCAATTTTTTTTTTAAAAATATATATTTTTTAATGTTTACAAAAACTACGTAAAACACAATTATATTTTATAGTTAGCATATAAAAAATCCTAATTTTTGTTCTAATAAAAATTATACTAATATATACACCATTTATAAATTTTTGTAATATTAGAGAAACCAATATATATTTATAAATTCCCACCAAAAAAATATATAAATTTATAAATTACTCCTAATCTCCGGCTCGGTCATTGATTACATCAGTCAAAGTCAATACATAGTATTCAATTCTTATTTATTGTTTTACTTATAATTGTCCATGAGTGATCATGTTGGTAAGGCAGTAATTTTTACAAATAAAAGTCTTTAGAAAAATTATATTAGTGTTTCAATAACTTATTTATAATTTTTTTTTTTTTTAAAATTATAAAATTTGGGTGGGACATGATTGACAAAGTTGAACAAAACAAAAATCTCAACCAAATTAGCCAAACGACATTATCTTAATCCTCTTTTATTTTTTTTTAATCTTATGATGCAATAAAAAAAAACAATAGCCATTGGTTGACCTGAAAATAGAATTGACATCTACACCATAATAAACCTAATTATTTGTACTTCCTAATCACATTCACCTTGAAATATTTTGTTTGTGTTGCGAGACTCATCTTAATCCTAATATCCAAACACGCCAAAACTTATCTTAGCATCCAAACAACCCTACTTTACAAAAAAAAAAAAAAAAAAAACAGAGCGGTTTCCGGTTTTCATTTAGGTGGGAGAACAATACAGGGAAAAGCCACTTCTATGTTCAAATACATTGCATGTGGGTTAAACTTGCGTGTATGCTAGTGCACCGTAACCTCATTGCTCTTGTGATAAAAGCTCTCAGTACAACAACAGCCACCATTCATTTCTTATTTTCTTCATCACCCAAACTTTTTTTTTTTTAAAATTTTTTTTTTTGCCCTATCTAATAGGGTTTCCATGACCTTGTAACCTTAATCTTTCTCATGCATCCCTGCCTTGAATCGCTATACATCGCCTTGGTTTCCCTAATCGTCTTCGGTTCTCTCTTTTTTGCCTTCTTTGGAGGGTTCTTCGGTGGAAATCTCTGCACTCTATACCTCCCGGGGTTTTTTGAGCAGTACACATGTCGAAGATCTTTGGTTTCACCGGTAAGTCTTCAATTTTCTGACCTATTTGTCATGAATTTTATGTGTTTAGCTTAGTTTCTTCTGATTATTACCCATTTGTTGTTATTTTGGGCTGTTTAGATGATATTTAATAGATCGGATTTTTTTATTTTTTATTTTTACGGATCTTGCTTTATTTTATAAGTTTTTTTAAATAAATTTTGGCATAGTAGTTGAGTTTTATTCTGAAATATTGATATGTAGGTTTAATAGTTCATAAACTTTTTGGTTGCTAAGAATATTATTACTTTGTCTGATGAGCTGGGATTTGGTTTGGTTATAAATTTCTAGTTTTGTTTGGGCTGCGTGTTAATGTTTCTATTGAGCTCGAGTCCTAGTGTTGTTAACTTGTAACTTTTGTGTTTTATTTATTTTTGGTATTATTTGATCTTGACATGCAAATTTTTGTTATGAAATTAATGGCTTTCTGAGCACCACCGATTTGAATATTGTTTTTGTCAGCTATTTTGATAAGGTTGTTTGTGATCTGTGGATATTTATGTATAAAAGATTTGATTTTTTTTTTTATAAAAAAAGCACAAAAACAGATACAAAACCAACTGGAAGACTGGATTGAATCAGTCTGTTTTTGCCGCTAATAATTTTTGGAAAATAATTTTAAACGCAAGTTACGGATCGTGTGAAACTTTGGTAGACTAAACTAGTTTTGGTTCTGATTTCTCAGGTAATGATGATTTTTGCTCTTTGGGTTCGTTATATTCAAACCCTAAGGAAGCCAACCTCTTTTTGTCCCTTGGTAGTCATGTGGATGTCTATTTTCCTTCTCGGAAGAGATCTCGCGACAGTGCCCCATTTGTTTTCGCTGAAGAGAGGTCTCAGAAGAAGAAGAAGGCCTCTATTGATGTTCTACCAGATGAGTGCCTTTTTGAGATCCTCAGGCGGTTGCCTGGTGAGGGGAGGAGTACTTCTGCCTGTGTTTCAAAGCGCTGGCTTACACTTTTAAGTAACATCCGGAAGGAGGAATTATGCAAAGAAGATATTACCGAAAAGAAGGCTGAAGATCAGGAATTTGAGAGTGATGGGTACCTCTCCAGGAGCTTGGAAGGGAAGAAAGCCACGGATGTTAGACTTGCTGCGATCACAGTTGGAACTGCTAGCCGAGGAGGATTGGGAGAACTTTTTATTCGAGGAAGCAATTCTGGCTGTGGAGTGACAGATCTGGGTCTCAAGTCAATTTCCCATGGATGTCCTTCTCTAAGGGTTCTTTCTCTGTGGAATGTGGATTCTGTTGGAGATGAAGGTCTCATTGAGATTGCAGATGGATGTCATCTATTAGAGAAGCTTGACTTTTGCCAGTGTCCTGCAATCTCCGACAAGGCTTTGTTTGCTCTTGCAAAGAACTGTCCTAATTTGACTGAGTTAACAATAGAGTCATGTTCAAACATTGGCAATGCAGGCTTGCAAGCTGTTGGAAGGAGCTGCCCTAACCTGAAAAGCATTTCAATAAAAAGCTGCCCCCTTGTTGGGGATCAAGGGATTGCGAGCTTGGTATCTTCCACATCTTATGTCTTGACAAAGGTGAAGCTTCAGGCATTGAACATCAGTGATGTATCTCTTGCTGTTATCGGACATTATGGCAAGGCAATCACAGATCTTGCTCTTACCAGCCTCCCTAATGTAGGTGAGAGAGGCTTCTGGGCCATGGGAAATGGTCAAGGGCTTCAGAAGTTGAAATCCTTGACAATCGCATCGTGTCAAGGAGTCACAGATATGGGGCTTGAAGCAGCAGGAAAGGGTTGCCCAAATTTGCAACAGTTTTGCCTGCGGAAGTGTGTTTCCGTATCCGACAATGGATTGGTGTCTTTTTCCAAAGCTACTGGATCACTTGAGAGCCTTCAATTGGAGGAGTGCCATAGGATCACCCAATATGGGTTTTTTGGTGCTCTTTTAAACTGTGGTGCAAAGTTGAAGGCTATTTCTCTTGTTTACTGCTTGGGAATTAAGGACCTGAACATGGGATTATCTAAATTGTCTCGTTGTGAATCTTTGCGATCTTTGTGCATTCGCAACTGTCCTGGATTTGGTGATGCTAGCCTGACAGTATTGGGAAAACTTTGCCCTGAACTGCAGCATGTGGAATTTAGTGGTCTCGAGAGAATTACAGATGCTGGTTTTTATTCACTGTTGGAGAGCTGTGAGACCGGCCTCGCCAAGGTTAACCTCAGTGGCTGTGTCAATCTTACAGACAAGATTGTTTCTGCAATGGCTGAGTCACATGGCTGGACTCTAGAAATGCTAAATCTTGAAGGTTGCAAGCAGATTAGTGATGCAAGCTTGGTAGCTGTCGCTGATAACTGCTCATTGCTTAGCGAGCTTGACATCTCAAGATGTGCAGTCACTGATTTTGGGATTGCAGCCTTGGCTCGGGAAAACCATCTCAATCTGCAAATTCTCTCTTTGTCAGGTTGCTCTTTGATATCAGATAGGAGCTTGCCTGCCTTGGGAAAAATGGGTCAGACTCTTGTGGGGCTAAATCTTCAGCACTGCAAGGCAATCAGCAGTAGCACAGTTGATCACCTTGTTGAGGAGCTATGGAGGTGTGACATCCTTTCCTAGATGGGAACGAAAGTGAAGAACTCTTGCCGCATGAATGGCAAACAAAACAAACAGCGAGGGAAAAAAACTAATCAGAAAGAAGCAGAATTTTAGTCAGCTTTTGTGAGTAGCAGTAGTAACGTATTTTCGGGTCCATTATCTATGGGTCTCTTTTCATCCAGTGTCCAGATTTCCTTTTCCAGGGAGGGTGGCCGTAAACTTTTTTTACAGGTTTTCTGCAGCTGCAGGAAATCTGTTTTTTTCGACTCTCTTAACGAGAAGTCTTTTTTTGTTCACGGCCATATTTCCCTGAGAAGTCCTCTTCAGGTCACTGGATTTAGGTTCTCTTTTATTTTGTTCTGGTTTTTTTATATTGCTAGGTTTTCGGGGCTTCTGTTTTTGCTGGCAATGCATTCAAGTGCTTGTAAGCTGTTGTATTCTCTGGAAGTTCCGACGCCTAGTTTTAAGTCAGTCCTATCGTTGGTTTTACCGAGTCTTCCACGTTTTTGAACTTGGGGTTCTTTACGTGATGGTTGGGTCTTTTTATATTTCCTTAAAAGGGTAGTTCCTGGTTTTGGGAGTTCGCATATATATAGTTGCTTTTGGCAGTACAAATTTTTGGTGCCTAGTGTTTTGGGATCTTGGCCATGGTAGCAGGTTATATGCAAGTCTGCCATGACAACCCTCTCTTTGTTGGAGGGTTGTTTTTTTTACATCTTTTACCAAGCCCCTACTTCAGGCTTCCACTTGTTTCATCAACTGCCGTGTACTCTGCAACCTTTTATTATATGTAATGAATGAACTAGCTATCTACTCTTTTTGGTCGTTGTATCTTTGAATGATAATAAATAAAGATCAGTGTATTATAATCGCTCTTTGTGATCTATTTACTATTCACCTCTCAGAAATTTGATGTTATAAATTATAATCACCAACGCTATGGATTGTGGGACGCTACTGTACATCTGAAGGTGCTGCGAAAGAGATAATTTTTCCTTATTGGACCAAACCAAATTCAACCATATGATGACATTGATGTTGATTTCTTGAGTGGGACCATGCTGTCCATTTAAAAGAAGCTTCCTCATTCATGCATCTTACCTTTTATGGATGTGTAGTGTATGAATGTAACTAGTTTTATAAAAAAATATATAATAATAAAAAAACATACTTTCAAATGATGGCTTTCTTGTTTGGCATTTTATGGCCAAATGCAATCGAAGAGCCAACAGCATATAATGGCTCAAATACCCACCATGGTCAAAAAGTCATCTGACAAATACAAAGAATCTAATTTTCGAAATAATAATAATACAAAAAACCCTATATTATAAGCATTGTTTTTTTTTTTGCTCAAATAATATTATAAGCATTGTTTGGAAAGTAAAATTGAGATAGACTTTGATCAAGAAATATAGGATAAAAAATATAAAAAGAGTGAATAAGTTATTATTACTGAATAATAAATTATGAGAAAATAAATTAGGTAGAAAGATATAATATTTGTTTTACTATTAAAATATATGAAGATGAAATATTTTAATAAGATAAAATTATTTTAATTTTTTTTAATGTTATTATCTCGTATCAGGAAGAATCTAAAATTATTTAAGCGTTATTGGTAATTAATATTGAATTAGATAGAATTTGATCAAGAAATATAAAATAAAAAAGAGTAAATACTCATTTGGTATTCTGGGTTTTATTGAAATACAAGTTTGGTACTCTCAGTTTTTTATAATTATCAATCGATACCCTCTGTTTACAAAAACTACATAGTTTGGTACCCTTCGTGCATTAAGTTTGTTAATATTCCCAGAATACCTCTCATTTAATGATTTATTTGATTTGCAATTGTTGTATTATTTTTAAATGATTTAAATATATTTTCAGAATTTATAAAATAAAATAAATATTTAATTAAAACTTTAAAATAATTTTAATAAACAAAATTATTTTAAAACTAAATTTAATTAATTAAAAAATGGAATCAAAAAATTAAAAAGCTAATTAAAATATTATTAATTAACTTTAAATAAACCTAAATTTTAATTTAATTAACAAATTAATCAAACTTTGAAACAAGAAAAATGCGGGTGAGATTTGGGAGGGTGGGGAACTAAGATGGTGAAGGTGAGAATGAGTGAAATATGATTTTTTTTCATTAATTAAGTTAAAATTTAGGTTTATTTAAAGTTAATTAATAAGATGGTTATCGGTTCAAGGACGCAAGGTGTTGACTGTGAATTTAGCCAACGACGTAAGAACGTCAACTACGACAAGCCTTCAAGAGAATAACAAACGACAACAGACAGTTTTTATCAATGAAAGTGAATAACATAAGATTTTATAGTGGTTCAGCCCCGATAATCGGTAATAGCCTAATCCACTTAGAGATTTTATTACTGTATTCACACTCAAGATCAGATGAACCGTGTCAACTGAGTTTTCTTCAGTGCAAAATATTCCAGAATACAAAAAATGGTTCTCTCAGGAAAAACACTTTCTCTCTCTAGAACACAGGTTCACTCTTAATTTTGCCAAAAGTCCTTTTATGATCCTCCCAACTCTCTATTTATAGACCTGAGATTCTCAACTGATATCCCCTTTAGATCGGGATATTTCATTATTTACCTAATATTTATATTACAAAATAAATGTTTAAAATACAACTGATCCCTAAATTCGAGTGAGGATTGAGAGATTCCCGGACGCTTAGACCAATTCTTACTGAAGTAGTTTCGGGCAGTTTGACGTAGTCTCTCATGCATGTTGACTACTCTTCAAGCTTTTCGTAGGTCAAAGGTGGTATGTGCATGGCTCTCCTCGGACCAAAAGTCATGTACATTTAGCTCTCCTCGAACCAAGGTGGTCCGAGGGTACTTACTTTGCTTCTTACTTCGGGCAAATTCGAGGCATTCCCCTTCATTGTGTTCGATCGGACACAATAGCCTTCTTCTTTGGCTTAAGATGGTTCAAACCACCCTCTTTGGCTCCTCTAGTCAAGGTTCGATTGGACCTTGCACTTTCCTCCTCGGACCAAGGTGGTCCGAGCCATCTCTCCTTGCCATCTCCTCGGAGCAAGATGGTTCAAGGCACTCCCATAGGCATCTTGTTCGATCGGGCACAATGCCCCTCTCCTCGGACCTAAATGGTCCGAGCCTTCTTCGTTCAGCCAAGGTCCGATCGGACCTTGGGCCTTTCTCCTCGGACCAAGGTGGTCCGAGCCACCATTTACATCTCCTTGGACCAAAATGGTCCAAGGTACCTCCTATGAGTATGTCCGATCGGACATAGTCCTCTTCTCCTCGGACCAGAATGGTCCGAGCCTCCTTTGTTTAACCAAGGTCCGATCGGACCTTGGACCTTTCTCCTTGGACCAAAATGGTCTGAGGTATACTTTTCCTCCTCACCTCATTCAAGCCCAAGTGTACCTCTTCCACATCATACCCGATCGGCCATTATGTGGCTTTCCCTTTGAGTAAAACTTGAGCCTTGGTTATTTTCTTTGAACTCACTCGAGCCAATCTTAACAAGAGGTCCCCTAAGCTTAGGTCCGATCGGACCTAATGCTTTTATCCTTTGAACCAAAATCCAAACTTCCCCTTCAACTTCTTGGACTTGGCTCCAATTCAATTATTAAGGTCTTCAAACTGAGATTTGAGCCAAGCAACCCTCAGTTCAAATATTCTCTTCGGTCGGGCGCATTTGGCTTGACCATCTGTCCAATTCCTTAACTGATGTATTGGGCCATTACTAAGCCAGATCACCCCACTAACTCTTGCCATGTGTCAATTTTACTGCCACGTCATTCTTTTCAAATTTTTGGGATAACACAAGGTGCCCCTGTTTTTTCAGGGTAAGAAGGGGTAGAGAAAATGCCTCGAGCCAATGTTTGAGTACTAAGGCGCTACGACGCTGAAGTAACCCATGCCATATTTAATTAATTTTTGAATATTTTAATTCCAATTTTTGTTTGTTTTTAATTAATTAAATTTATTTTAAATTTGTTTATTAAAATTATTTTAAAGTTTTAATTAAATATTTATTTTACTTTATTAATTCTGAAAATATATTTAAATAATTTAAAAATAATAAAACAATTGAAAATCAAATAAATCACTAAAATGAGGGGTAATATGAGAATATTAAAAATTTAAATGCATGGAGGGTACCAAATTATGTAGTTTTTGTAAACAGACAGCATCAATTGATAATTATCAGAAACAGATGGTACCAAGTTTGTATTTTGATAAAACACAGGGTGCCAAATAAATATTTACCCTAAAAAAATATAGAACAGATGAGTTATTATTTGTCAATAATAAAGTACGAGAAAATAAATTAGACATACAAATATAATATAGGAAATGTACTTATGCTTTGTGTTTAAACAAAATATAATTTCGGTACCTTATGTTCTTGACAATGATTATTGAGTAACCTATAATTTGAAATCATACATATTTTGACACCATGTGTTCTTGATAATGATTATCGAATACCTTGTAATTTGAAATTGAACATACTTGATACCCTATGTTATTTATAATAGTTATTAGGAACATTGTAATTTGAAAATCAATGTGAAGTGGTACCCTGTTATTAGGGGTGAGAAGAATATCTACTTAACCGCAAAAGTTGTCCAACCCACATCGCCCCGCGCGGTGCGGTGTGGTTAATTTTCTTCTCGGTGTGATTAATTTTCTTCACGGTGTGGGTTGGGATCTAATTTTACTCACCAATTATACACAAAATCAACAAGCATAATTAATCATGAAATTCATCTTTAAGTCACACTTCTCAAAACTCGTTCCATAACCTTCATGCTTAATCAACACAAATCCAAACACAAAATCTAGCATGCACCTATTAATATATTAACAAAGTTCCAAGAATGGATCTTGATATTTATTTTATTTTATAATTGGTTTATAATTTGAATTTTGAATTTTAAATTTAATTAATTATTTTATAAATTTATCATATAGAAATTGTATCAAGATACGCTTAAGTGAAAGAATATATTCTAGATAGAACATTCTAAACTTTTTACAGAGAAAGAAAAATATAACGTAATATTTTCATATCTCTGAAAACTGTCTCAGACTTAATATTCCAAGATCTCATGTGTAATGACCCAACTATTTTTAAGACCTTGGATCATCAAAGCTACTATTTTTTTAGAAACATACATAAGAAATAACATAACTTTATTTAAAACCCAAAATATTGTACCAATAAAAAATAAGGTAAAAATATAAAATAAAATGTGATATGATATGAGATCCCATTGTTTATAAAACATAAAACATAAACTTTAATTGTTTAAATACTGATTGCGGAAATACATCAAAACATAATTTAAAAGACTAAAAGAAACATCATCCTTGATCGTCACGCAGTTCATTCAATTCATTCATCCTCAACACACAAGTCAAGCTGCCATGAATCATTCCACCAACCATACTCATTTTCCTGCATCACACTAAAAATAAAAGAGTGAGCCTAATGCCCAGCAAGGAAAATCTACTAAAAACATACATCATAAACCATAAACATAAGACTATAATATAAACATACACTATAAAACATATGACCATAAAAGAAAACATATATTGTATAAGACTACAATATTAATAGCCATCATAAATTCTTGGGGCTTGTTAGCTAGGCAAGTCATATGCCCATAAATTCTTGGGGCTTGCTAGATAAACAAGTCATATGCCCAAGGACTATAAAACATATTCTTGGGGCTTTTTATCTAAACAAGTCATATGCCCAAGGACTACAAGACATATTATACATATACATATCATAACATATAAGCACATAAAATCTATCATATTTTCCTTACCAAAAGCTAGGATATTTGGGAACAAGAACAGGATTATAAGACTCCTATAAACTAACAGTAAAAATGGTGAGAATCTCTAAAGAATAAAGATGAAATGAGAACTAAACCATCAAGAAGAAACTTACCAAGAAGGACCTTAAGTTTCAAGAATCTTAAATACCTAATCAAGAATCATAAACAAGAGTTAGGATTTGAATAAAAGAAAACTAAAGAACTATAAAGAACTGAACTTAGGAATAAGAATACTTTGAATGATCTTATGGATTAATCTAAACCTTAATACTGAAATGATACTATATCTCACTTCCCAAGTGTTTAGAAAAGCTTAAAATGATAAAGCTTTTATCCCAAAACCCAAGTGTATCTCTCTATAGTAACACTAGCACCTTGGAGGCTCTGATCAAATGCTTAAAGAATGAATAAAATGGTTGAGTACTAGGTCCTATTTATAGAGTTCAAGGAGTGAAACTAACCCCTTTTAATTTGAATAAATAAATGATTATAAAATGAAAAGGATTTGAATTTTCGTTCAACAAACGCCCAGAACTTGGTCAAAATCGTTCAAAGGTAGGTCTAAGTGGTTAAAGCTATTTTTAAATTCAAAATCATAAACTTTAAAAAAAAAACCACACTTGGAGTCGATATATCGCCCCCCATAGGCGATATATCGCCTCCCCCTATATTCCCGAGCCCCGTTCAATCATTCGTGCAAAGTCAACGTATTTTTCGTATCTTTCGTAGGTGATATATCGGCCCCTAAGCTGAGATATATCGACATACGTTCATATATCAAACACGTATTTTCACTTTTTCAGCATAATTTGAATTGGATAAACAACTTTGACTGAGTCATAGTATGATCCTAACAGCTGCTGGAAGGTTCTAGAGTTTCTAGATCTTTCTTTTATTAAAACTATTCATCAAAATACTTAATTCCTTAATAATCATGATTATGACAAGTGCCATGCTCTTAATGGTCCTATCTAAACCTTAGGTTATAATAAATAATATATCTAGGATCAGTAATATTAATCAAACCTTATGTTATAATTAATATTCTTAAACTATAGGTTAAACTTATAAAATCCATAACTATTGCTATGAGTTTCCAACTAAGTCCCGACTTGAACCAAAATCCACGGAATCTAACATACTACAAACTAATACTAACTACTACTAATATCTAGCTAGCTAAGTAAATATTATGGGACTCTACATCATGAGTTGAGTATATCTTGTGAATTATAAAATTTCTCACCATTACTCTACATGCCCACACATGTCTTGAGGTGTAGAGATACATCTTGGAAAATCTTGTTCTAAGTATTCACAAGCCTGCTTTGGATTGGATGTTCGTTGGAGTTACTAAAAGATAGCACGGATTCTTGATTGTTCAACAATTAGTAAATCGTCATATTTTTCTTTCTCTTTTACATATTAATGCATCCGGTTATTTAAAGAATGTTTAAATAAATAATTTTGAAATCACTGGGCCCACCACCTCGTGCTTTCTGTCGAGCATATGGCAAACCAGTTACCAGCACTAAATATCATTCTTTTATAATATATGACATTGTTTATTTATTTAAATTTTATATGATAATTAAAAAACATAATAAAAATAAAATAATATATTTTCAGAATAAAACTAAGCAAACGTGCATTGCACGTTGCTTTCACCTATTATATATATAAATAGGGAGAGTCTTAGATAGGTGCATCACTTTTATCTCTACTGGTAGGGGAAAATCTGTTCTCAGCATGTAGAGAAATTATAACCCAATTTTTTTTTATATGATAGTTTGTAGTTATAGCAGGCATTTCACTAGTTTTTAAGAAAATTCGAATAATTTACGACGCCAAAAACAGAGTTCAAAATAGTCAGTTGCACGTGTATAAAAAAAAAAGTACTCGTGCAATTGATTGTTTGAAATTTGTTTTCGACACTGTAAATTATTCAAAATTTCTCAAAAACTGAAGAGATGTATGCTATAACTACAATGTACACTGTTATGTAAAAAAAATATGGGTTAAAATTTTTCTACATTCTGAAAACATATTTGCCCTTCCCGATAAGAGCAAAAGTGATGCACCTACCTAAAAATTTCCCTATATTTATATACTCTAAAGTTATTATAATATATATTTACAATTTATGTACAAAGTATGTTCGTAAAATTATATATATTATAAGGTACTGTTATAGTAGTGATCGTTTTTAATAACTACCTATAGGTACTTTTAGTATTTTCGGTACATGAAAAAGTTATAGTGTATAATGTAGCTACAGGAGACCTTCCACAAATTTTCAGGAAATTCCAAATAATTTAGGAAACTGAAATTAGGATTCAAAGTGCTTGTTGCAAGCATACAATAAGTTATTTTTTAATCTTGATTTCGGTATCCTAAATTATTTGGAATGCCTTGAAAATTTGTGAGAGGTCCCCCTGTAACTACATTGTACACCATTGTGTAAAAAATAGAGTTGCAACTTATCCGTGTACCGAAAATACTAAAAGTACCTATATGTAGTGATTAAAAACAATCACTACCCAATCATTTTTCATATATATATATATATGTATATATAGAGTATATATCACAATATTCTATGTAATATTTTTGGAGTTAATTTTTTAATAATATTTTGGGTATATGATATGGAAATTAATTTTCATAAAAATACTTAAATGAGTAGTTTGTTCTTAAAAAAATGTTAAATAAGTTATTTCGCATATTTTTTAGCCAAAGTTAAAATTCCCATATATGCCCAAAAATCCTAGGAAAAAAATCTCATTTCTAAAAGTGCTCCTGGCAAGTTGCTTTTAGAAAGTACTCGTGTAGAAGTTTTAAGCCCCAAAAGATTTTTCAGCGAACTAGAAATAGGGCTGGCAATTTGTGTTATCGTGTCATGTTCATATCGGCACGATAAAGGTAAACACAAACGCGACACTATTACTAAACATGTCAAAATCTCAAACACAAACACAATTTTCTTGGCAGGTCACATAACACAACATTAAACTTGTCGTGTGACTCGAGACTAACATGTTTAACACATGATTAAACATGTTATTTGACACAACACAAAATTTATGTGAAGTTGACACCATTAAACATAATCATAAAACCAATCACACAAACACTTACAATACATAGTTCAACAATATAACACAATCACAGATACAATACATACAATTTGCAATTTTAATCTACTCAAATATAATATAAACATGATAAATTCAAAGTTTTAGTCTCTAAATTATAACTAATAACAAGTTGGCTCAATCCCCATTGCTTGTCCCATTAAGTTTGTAGCATTGTCTATGATGTAGCAATTGTCGCGCCAAACAGCGACTAAAGAGAGATCAAAGAGAGATGGAGACTTGTGACTCCAACTAGTCACCACCCAGAATAATCACCACTAGACCGGAGAGAGATCAAACGAGAAACAAACAAAAGAGAGGAAAGCATAGAGGTCGAAGTGTGGAAGACAGGAGGGTAGGACAGTTGTTTTCATGATGGGAGAATGGGGAAGATATATTAGGATTTTCAACTTATTACTTTAAGTTTTTATAATATTTTCTTAATTGAGTTAAGCGTGTCATTTTTGGGTTAAGCATGTTGACCTAAAAATGACTTGTTTATTAAACATGTCGACACGATTATGATACGAAAATTAAATGTATCACCCAAACTCATTTATTTTGTGTCATTTTCAAGTCGCATCATCGTGTCGTGTCAAAAATTATCAGCTTGACTATAACTCCATAAATTGCTAAAGAAATATAGATATATATTATATATACTAGTGGGGAAAGGCACGTGCGTTTATCTCAGTCATATTAATAGTCAAATACTTTTAGGGTCAGATGATTATAATTCATTATCCTGCTATATGTGACCTCTTTTTTAAGAGATTCTTCTCATAGCATTACATTCACTGAAAATACATGTTTACTACATGAACATTCAATGACTTCGAAGATTGGGATCCCTCTGTTTTGATTACTAATAAAATCAATAAAAGAGTGAATTTTTCCCATGATATCTATGCTCATTTTCATTGTTCAAATCTGTCATTTAGCTAAACAAAAAAATTGCCTTTTGTTTCAAACAATAATTTTGCATTTGTTGTGTTTTATCTCATACATATGGATATTTGGGGTCCATATCAAACTTTGAGCATTGAAGGATACGGATATTTTCTCATAATAGTTGATGACAAATCTAGATATACTTGGATATATATCTTAAAACTCAAATCAGATGCTTCTACTGTCATTCAACATTTTTTTACTCTCATCTACACAATATAAAGCATGCATAAAATCAGTTAGAACTGACAATGCAAAAGAGATAAATCTTGCTACTTTTTTTTGCAACCAAAGGTGTCATTCACTATCATTCTTGTGTGGATAGACCACAACGAAACTCTGCAGTTAAACGAAAACACCAACATATTCTTAATGTTGCTAGAGCTCTAGCTTTTCAATCACATTTACCCTTGTCTTATTGGAGTTATATAACACAAACTGCAGTCTACTTAATTATTAGAACTAACCATATTCTATTATAGGACAAAACACCTTTTGAAATTTTGCATATAAACAACCCTCTTATGATCATTTAAGAAACTATGGCTGCCTTACTTATTCTTCTACTTTAGACTCCAAAAGACACAAATTTTAACCAAGATCCTGTGCTTGTGTATTCGTAGGTTACCCTCCAAACATGAAGGCATACACCTTGCTTGATTTACAAACACATCAAATTTTTCACTCAAGAAATACCATCTTTCATGAGAATATATATCCATTTCAAGATTCCAATGACATCCTCAATATTGACTTTTTCTATCACACTTCTATGTTGCCTAGTACTACTAATGATTATACTACAGGTACATTATCTCAAGGTCAACAAATGGAGTCTACTCATTCTTCTATTCCAAGCGCCTTGGATGTCTCTGCCTTCATCACAGAACCATCATCCACAACTCATAAACTGCCTACTGTTCAAACAGGCCGAACCATCACTACAACAACTCACTTAAATGATTATTTATGTGATTATGTTCAGCTTTCTTCATCTACAACTCATCCTATCACTTTGGCAGCCAACACAAACATAGATACCACAAGCTTCTCTAAGGCATGTAAAGACAACAAATGGAGACAGGCTATGCTGACTGAACTTACAGCCTTGGAGCAAAACAAAAAATAATTGGAAGTCAAAGTTCCATGGTTGAATGACAACAAAAAATGAAGAAAGTTCCAAATATGCCATTCAAAAAATAAAATAAAATAAAATAAAAATACAATGGAAGAGCTCCATCAAGATTAATTAACAAAAATATGAAATAACAGAACATATATAATACGCATTAAAATTTTTCAATATAAATATAAGTTGATTACACATAAAAAGTTTATATATATCAGTGTGATTTATGTAACATAAATCATCTTTTTCTTTAGGTCTTTTTAAATGAAATATGAATCCTTTTAATAAGTATTGTAAGAGAGAACTATAAGGGCTTTAGAACTAAAAAACTGCTCAAAACACAATGCAAGACCAAAACACAGCACAGAACAAAATACCAAAATAGAACAAAAACTAAATACATATGAAATGATGTTAAGAACAATGAAATAACATTAAATATATATGTATCCTGATAAACACCGAATTAACTATTATACTTGATGCTTATTATATACATGCATATCTATATTCAAAGCTCCTCAAGCCAATTATAAACCACAAATCTAAGAATGAAACTATCCAAATTAGAATCCAAATAACAAACAATGATTACATGTATATTTATTTCTTACCTCTGAATATATATATATGTTCCACAATGTAGCATCAGCTTACATTGCATTCCTTCTTTTACCCTTCAAATGATACATATATAATAGAGTTTGTACTTTTTTAGACTCAATGTTTTGTCCAATTATTTGTTTGGACCATGTATTTTGTTAAATTATTTTTTGGACTATGTGTTTTGGATAATGATTCAAATAGAACCCTAAACTCAATTTTGGTCAAAATTTTTTGAGTTAAAATTACAAATAATTCACCAAACTAACAATTTAAAACAAAAATAAAATTATTTTGTCTAATAACTGTGTTATTATATTTAATTTTTTCTTCATCAATTTTTTTTATTTAGGAATCTATTTAAACTATTTTACAAAAACACAAAATACAAAAAAATTTGTAATAAGACAAAACTCATATTAGTTGAAAAAAATATATATAAATATAATATTTATACATATATGTATATGTATATAACTTGAAAGTAAAGGATACTCGTAACAAAGCCAATGACACTTGAAAATGATGAACAATGACTATAGAAACATATATATACATATATGTATATAACTTGAAAGTAAAGGATACTCATAACAAAGCCAATGACACCTGAAAATGATGAACAATGACTATAGAAACATATATAAATATATATATATACACGTAAGAACTGAAAGCCCATAAAGGAAAACGACAAGAATTAAACTATATATGAGCGTTAAGATTTAGATATAGAAGAGGGAAAAATAATTGCAGTTGTAATTTTGCAGGCTGAAAAGAAATTAAGTATAATTATGTTGCTATATATATATATATATATATAGGAGGAGAAGGAGAAGGAGAAGGAGAAGGAGAAGGAGATAACAAAGTAAAGATGGAAGTAGTCTATGAATGAACGAGGGGTCGAAGCTAGACATATTCTTTTTCTCTTTGAACCCATAATCAAATGCAAAAGAAAAAGAAAAAGCTACCAAACTATGATCAAGCTTTGGTTATCTAAATTCTGATATGCTTAAAAGGAAAGCTTGAAATTCTGATCAAATTTAAACAACTCCATAAAAGGAAAGGATAGACAAAAAAGAAATCCAGTTCAGACTAACTTAAAATAAAAAACTCATTGAAAACTTCCACAAGTGGACAGATGAATAAATAAATAAATAAGAACACAAATTGTTAAAAAAAAAAAAAACTTCATCACCTTCAATCAAAGTCGAGGAAGATATCTAAAATACAAAGAGTGAAAAAAAGACAAACCCATAACACAAAAGCATCAAAAAGGTATTCATATGATCACTAAATAAACTCTATTAATCAACACATAAATAATGGAAATAAGCAAACATAGGAAAGAACGAGACATAACCTCATAGAAAGCCATCTGTGTACCAAATTATTGGAAGAAAAACCCCAACTGACCAGTTCTACAGAGAGAGAAGAATAAATGGATCGTCTGTAAAACTCTTTCCCTATCCTAATTATAACATCAAACTTAGTGGGTCGGTCGATTTACAGTCGGTGGTGTTGGAGAAGGATGACAACACATGTCAAGAAAAAGATAAAATAAAAAAATATTTTGAAAATACAATAAAACCTTATAATTATAAAAAGCTGAAATAGTAGAAGAAAGCACGATAATACATCATAGCCATAGGATAAGATTTATATATATTTAAGGAGTAGTCTTACAAAATTCTTTAGTGACTCAATCACTTTTAATTTGTTTCGTATTATGTAGCATTTCCTACGATTAAATTTAGAATGAATAAGTTATTTCTAATCTGTATTATTATTTTTTTTAGTTGATTTAGAAGCTCTATTTTTCAATGGACCAGATTTTTTATGGATTTTGTTGATGTTTTTGTTTCTAATCATTAAAACTCGTGATTAAGTGGTTTTCGATTTGTATTTGTTTTTGTTTGGGTTGCGGGATTGTTTTCTTTTTTTTTTTAGGAGTGGTTGCCAGAAGTTGATCAAGAATCAGTTTTTTTTTTTAACAAATAATAAAATTGAAAAAGAAAAAAAAATAGTTAATGTCGTAAATTTGGAAAAAATAAACATTTATCAAGAAAAGAAACCTTAATTTTATATATTTATTATCAATGAATAATCTCTCATATTCACCAAGCATAATAAAACTGAAAGATGGAAACTTGAAAACTTACAAATAATAATGAACAATGCTGACTCATTCCTAAACTGTATAAAAAAAAATTACTTACCCACTTAAAAATATATCAACCATACAATTACATATCAATGTGTAATTGTGCCAATTATTTCTCAATAATAATAAACAAGGGTTGAATTGGGCAATAGTGATTGTTTTAGAGTTGCTAATTCATCTCACTATTCAAGTATTTAAAATTGAAATACATCACACTTCTTCCCACTATATTTTACATACCTAGGTTGGTCCAAAATAAATCGCCAGATACATACCCACTTCACATCGAGTACATAAATGGGTTTTCTTTTTAATAATAATAACAAAAGGGATAATCCATGGGGGAAGAGGTTGCTCATACCACAAAATTAGCCTCCATTAACTAACAATTCCAATTTGTTTTAACAGAATAGAAGGCGTAATAATACTTCAACCATGAACTATCTACTAAAGATTTGACCAAAATTTCCCAATATGTTTAATAATATTCTGGCTAAGACAGACTTTGACAACATATTAATTAGATCACAACTTGCAAATAGTTACATACACTGCTGCAAACTGGAATGCAGAATACCAATGACAAAGACCAGCAACCTCTAAAGCAATCAAACAAAACTACCAATGCTGCTGACTATGGACAACATGACACCACAAACCATAATTGCCAAATTCTCTCATGCCTTGTTCCTCCAATAACTGTAGTTTCATTCCTTTTTTATTTCCATGACAGGCGTCATTAGGAGAGCTCTACATGTGCACATCAAAAATGTGTACCCCTTTTTGCATCAAAGCTCCACTGCTGCTCTTGGTTCTTGCATGGAGGTGGTGTAAGTTTGATCTTCAACCACAGGGCTATCATCCATGTAGGGCTCAGTTGCACTTAGCTTCGCTACGGGAACTCCCCCCTGCTCTTGGGTGAAAGATCCAGTTTTGTCAGTTGCATTAAAGTTCAACTTCTCTTCATTAGCTGCGTTCGTTACAGTATTTTCCTCTTGGTTTGCAATGGATATGTTATTTTTCCCCTTGGATGCAATCTTGTGCCCCTTTATCGTATTGGATATGGTGGTCTTTTCAGATGGCAAGGTGGGAAGAGATTTGCGGTGTGGCTTCCTTACTGGTACAGTTGGTCCTTTGGCAGGAATTTGAGCTACTTTTTCATCGAGACTTAGCCTGCTGGATTGATTAGTTGAATTATTGTTTCCTACAGAGTCTGTCGGAGGTAAGCTCTTTCTACGTCCCAGCTTTGGAGATTTAGCTCGCGTTGTTGGTATCTGCCACAAAGCAATACAGATACTAAGGCCTAAAAACAATTGGAAAGCCTAATAATTACCTCACGTCCTAGCATGATTCATGAGAATCACTTTCATATCTTGAATCGAGATGGAAACAGTTTGGTTCAAATTATTAAACTGTTAACGACTGCTCGCATACCAAGCAGCGCACGAAGTAAAGGGGAACAAAAATTAACACATCTGGAATATTCTCAACGCCAAGTCAGTTATAATAAAAATCTGTCTCCTCACAAGATGATTCCATCATTTACAACTCAGAGCCAAGAATCAAAGACATAACTGTTTAATATTAATATTTATCTATATATTAGAAGAAGAAAAAAACCTCCAGAAAAGGGGAACAAATGAGAAATGAAACAAAAGTACAATAAAAGCATAACCCTTAATCTCTTTAAATATAGTTCTATAGGAAGGAAGAATTAATAAAAGTATATCATGGGAAGGGTACCTCTAAAAATATTTTCAAAGATTGAAAAACTTCACTAAAGTCAGTACCACTAAGAAACCAGGAAACATTGAAAAGACACTTAAGAAACCTCTGATAGATCAGCTATTGCGACATCTAATCCTCCGTAGCTTGTAAACTCTTTAACTACACATATTATTCTATCATCACAATTCTTCCATATTCCATGAATTCAATCCCAACATACAAAAAAAAAATGGAAAAACAAGTACGTAATAATTTAAGAAAAGAATGCAATTTTAATCAAATGTTCACTACAAAATAAAGAATTACCTTCTTTAGCTCTACCTTAGGAGGTGGAGGCTCCTGGTAGAAGCTAGGCATTGGAGTTGCTTTAAAGGTCAGGCTCTTCCTGAGCATCTTAATCTCAGCTTCCAGAGTTTCCTGTTAAAGATGATGTCAAAACAAAACAACTTTTGATTTTTTTTTTTTTTTAAATACCTATTAACAGCCATCTATAACAAATAGACTGTCACCTTCGACTTTGCTTGCAAGTTGTTCTTCTCTAACTCCTTTGCATGAATCTTCTCCTCAAGTTTAGTGTAAAACTACCAAACATAATAGCAATGAGCAAACACAATAATTCTGACTTTAACTGAACTGGCAGATAAAAAAATGGCAAGAGTTGGAAGCCCCAAGCTTACCTCTCTCCTCTTTTCAGCTCGTTCATCACACTTAAAACTGAAACCATAGTTTGGAAGCATACCCATCTTGCGAGATCTGGCATCTTCTGATGTGGGACTTCCGCAAAGTAGTTAAGAATAACTGATGGATTGAACACAAGTTAATATATACAGTAATACATGTCAAAGAATAGAAAGAATAGAAAAAAGGATACGAGGAGGATTTAGCATCTGCTTCCACTTCAGCTTGGTTAACAAGTTCTTTTTTCAGAGGTTTCAGCTTCGGTTTATCCCTGCAACAATTGATTCTATCAAATTTGCCACAAACCCCAATAAGGAAGGGGAATAGAGAGAGGTTATAGCTAGACCACTGACTATAAAAACATTTGGAAAAAGAAAAAAAAATGATCTTAGTAATGAGGAAGGGGAAAAATTATCAATATAAATAAGCCCAGGATAAGGACAAATGAAAAGCACAAATCACTACTCACGTAAGGTCCTCGGGAAAGGCTACCTCAGGCTTTCCAGATAGCTGATGAAAGCATAAAAAACAATGTCAACAGCATCAGATACAATAGAGTAGTAGCACACACTAAATAAATGTTTGCCACAGTCGCATCAACAAAATGATAGAAACGAAGGAAAATTCAGTGCTCTAATATCAGATTTTGTTATATATAATAGAACCTTCTGTTCAGTAGATGATCCACTTCTAATTGTTTTTCTTGGCTGTGCATTAGAAGCGATTGAACCGTTGGGAACAGTAGATACAGCCTCAACATCTTTGCCATTTTTGTTCTTGATCTCTGAATTTCCCGAAGCAATTTTGGGTGCTGAGGGTTTCCCATTCTTGCTCTTGGCTTGACCCTTTTGCAGTTTGGTCTGCTTTGAATGATCGGAGCCTTTCCCTTCTCCTTCCTGTAACAAAGTAAGTTGAAAGGCTTGAATCGGATAAATCACAAAACCAACAATAAATAACAAACACTCCTACCTTTGCAATAGTCAGTCCATTGCTTTCATTATGGCCAATTGATTCCTCTTCAGAGAGACCATCATCCAACTTAACACGAACTTTTACATTCCTATTTTGTGAGGCTGTCTCATTGTTATTGAAATCGTCTACAACCATAAAATCCTCACCAGAGGCGGGAGTTTGAGCATAAGAGCCATTCTGATGGACCGGCCCAAGCCCATCAGTGCCCACTACATCATCTGAATCCATTTACACACGGGAAACTGCAAAAACAAACATGCAGTGAAGCAAATTACTAACTCAGTAAAAAAAATTAACACGAACTATGAAATTGTGCACTGAAGAAACAAATAAATCTCAAAACCATAAACTTAGAACATGAATTTTCATTAATTTACAAAGCTTTTGCATTTACTTAAACGAACATTTTCAGTATATGTCAAATACCCAATAGAAACCTCTGCAATCACAAGAGTTTTAACAAATGAAATTATAAAAGATAACTTAAAAATCATCGAATTTCGTTCCCTAAAAGTTTCCCAGCAACCAAACAGGCATTACAGCCCAAACACAATCCAACTTTCTTTAAAAAAAAAACATGAATCTTGGCAATAAATTTCAATAGTAAAGAAAGAGAAACAAGTTAATCATAATCAAATCATTGCAAACAAACATGGTCTTAATTCGCAAAGAAAAACAAGATTTATCAACCCCAAAAAATCCTATAAACCACAAAAACAATATATCAAATCTCCAGAGACAAATATCTAAACTCTTCACATTGATCCGCTTGTATTGAACACAATGCAACAAACAGTTAAGAAAAATCAATGTTCCTTGATTTATGAGACAACCGCATAAAAAAGAAAATAAATTAATTAAAAAAAATAAAAGAACCCTCACTAGAGATAAGGCTAGCGAAACACAAGATTTGAAAACCACATCTCTCATTTTCTTAGCAGACAAACATAGATTTAGAAAAAATAAAAATAAAATTAAAACCAACTGACCTCGTGATACGTGAAAACAAAAATCAAAAGTTCATTATCTTCGATTCAAAACCAAGGGCTTCGAAGGATCTGAGAAAGAATGGTTCGAGAATGCGAATGGAGTAAATGGATCGAGGGATCCGAACCCAAAAGCTAGATCTTTAGGATTCCATACATTTTTCTTTTAGGTTTTTCTATGATTTTGTTTTGAAATTTGAAAAAAAAAAATTAGTAAGAAGTGGTGGTAATGGTATGAACGGAGAGAATGGGAAGAGCACTTTATACGAGTGGATTTCAAATCCACGTTTTGAAGGTCATCAGGTCAGGTGTAAAATTACTATAAAATACAACTATACTTCTTATCAAATGTATATATACGGTTTTCAGACATATACGGCCGTTACTTAACGTCTTAAACTGACTGCACTCGGTCACAATCCCACTCAATTTTAGTTAAATCGCCATTTGCACAATAATAATATAGCTATTTAGGATTTTTACCCCCTAAACTATCACTTGTACATTATTGTGCTCTTAATTTTTTTAGGCCATTAAAAATTACTCCCGAACTATTCCCAGTATTGTAAGCTGAGACTTCTGTTAGGTTTCGTCCTACGTGGCTAACGGAATGCTGCCGTGGCTCTTTAGTCACTAATGTGTCATTGTCACGTCAGCGCCACCTGTGTAATTTAAAATAAAAAATAATTTAAAATTCAAAATTATATATTTTCTTATCAAAAATCAATAAATTATATTAAAATAAACTAAGATTAATATTAATCAAAAAAATTTATATTAAAATAAATAGAACTAGATTTAAAAAAAACAATTACATTTTAGATAAAAAAAAATTCTCCATAAAAAATGACAAACTTAAAATTAAAATTTTCTTTTATTTTCTTTTTATTCTCTCACTTTCTCACTAACCGAACAACAATTCAACTCAAATCTAAAATAAAAATAGTCTCACATTTCATCATTATCATCATCCTAATCAAAAAATTTCAGCCCAAATATATAGTAATTGTCAAATTAATTTGTATGCACCACCAACAATAACACTAAAAAGAATAAAAAAGAAGAAAAAAAATGTTAGAGATATCATAGAACAGAAACAGCTGAGAGAGATAAATGGGTATTAAAACCCAAATCTCACTGCTGCGGCATTGAACCCAACCAACTTCGCCGGCACTATTGAACCCAGCCACCTTTGTCGGCGCCGTTGAACCGAGCCATCCCCGCCCCCAATGTTGATCTGATCTGTTTCAGATCTTCATATCTCTGTCTTCTCTCTTTAGATCTCCATTCTTCTTCTTCTTCGTTGGAGCCTAGTAGATCTTATATCGCCACCCTCGCTCATCTTCTTTGTTGGAGCCCAGCCCCGATGTCATCCAGATTGGAAGCTTTACGCCCAATCTCGCTCGACTGAAGTCTCCGCCCAACCTGGCTACAACATAAGGGAAGAAGAAAAAGAGGCACGGGTTGAATGGGTCCTTTTTTTAAAAAAATAAAAATAAATTGTTATGTTTTATTGTAATTTTGATAAAAACCCTTTAAGCTTATTTAATATTAGGTTTGACCAAATTAATTTAAAATGGTTTTAATTTTTTTTTTAAATCTGGTTTTATTAATTTTTATATATAAAATTTTGATTAATATTAATTTTAGTTTATTTTAATATAATTTATTAATTTGTAATAAGAAAATATATAATTTTGAATTTTAAATTACACACGTGGCAATGACACATCAATAACTAAAGAGCCACGACATAATTCCGTTAGCCACGTGGGACGAAACTTAACAGAAGTTTCAACTTACAATACTGTGAATAGTTCAGGGGTAATTTTTAACAGCTTGAAAAAATTAAGGGGCACAATAATGTATAAGTCATAGTTCAGGGAGCGAAAATCCTAAATAGCCTAATAATAAAGAGGACAAAATGTTTTTTCCCCTCTAATATAAGAATTGTAGACTTTTGTTCCCTAAATTGTATTATAATATTTGTAGATTTTTGTACCTTCCGTTCAAAATATTAACAGTTTGTTGATGTAAGAGTTAAAAATTAACTAAAAATAATATTTTATTAATTAATTGATTTTAAATTAAAAAAATAATTAAATATTTTTAAAAATACAAAATTAATAAAAACTTATTTTTAAATTTAATAAATTATATAAAATCCAATAAATAAAAAATCAATAAATATAAATAGATTGTAATCCAAATATAATTTTTTAAAAAAACTAAAATATATTTCTAAACTAAATATTGGTTTTAGTTTTTTTTTTAAATTATGTTTATTAATTTTTATTTATATGATTTTATAAAGTTTCATAAATTTAAAATTCAGTTTTTATTACTTTCTTATATTTATAAAATGATTTTTATATAATTTTTTTAATTTAAAATCAATTAATTAATAAAAAAATTATTTTTAAATATATTTTTAACTGCTAGGTCAGCAACCCGTTATTATTTTGGACGAGAATGGCAAAAATTTACAAGTACTATAGTTTAGGGGGTAGTTTTGCAAAACAAAAAAATTAGGAGGGTCGAGGGGAAAATAATATTTGTCCTAAAGAGAAAGACCAAAAACTACTCACTTTTTTAGTAATCCTTATTAATTACACAAAATTACATATCAGTCCTATTTTAATTAAGTTGTACAAAATTAGTTTATTTTGTTGGAAAATATATTATTCTAATAGATACTATTATATACACATAAAAAAATATTCATTTCATCCCAAAATAAAGGTACTCAGCCTTTTAAAATTTTGGAGAAATGTGTACAAGTGATTAAAATAAAAATTAATAATATTTATTATATAGTTAATGAGACATAATATTAAAAATTATATGTAAAAATAAAATAATTTTTTTAGTAACAACATACCAGCAAAACTATATAAATTAGGAGTGAAATGTAAAAAAGAAAAAGAAAAAAAAAAGAGTAATTGGTTGAAAAAAAAAACAGCTTTTTTAGGAAAATTTGTGGCATAAATCTCTATGTATACTAAAATCCTTATGTAAATTTTTTAGCAGCAAAAATTTATACCATTACACATTTGGTACAGGTGTTGGTCCCTTAGCTGTAAAGTGTGTCAAGCAGTACATGTGGCAGCACCTGAATGGCGGCAAAATTCATTTTTGAGAAATTTGCAGCATAAATACTTATGTAGTTCGTTTTGTTGCACATTAATGCTTTAATAAAAATTGTGTTAGCAAAAATTAAATTAAATAATTTATTCACCTCAAAAAATTATTATAATCTAATTAACAAATTATTGAAATGTTAATTAAAACAAAACAATAAAAAATTAATCTTAAAAAAATGGGGGGTCATGCCGCCAATAACCATAAATTCATCTTAGTTTTTGTCTCTGCACCTATCCTTTGTGCTCCCACTGAAGAGGGAAATTTGTGATGTATTGTGATGCATCTAAGAATGGCTTGGGGTTTGTGTTAATGCAGAATAGGAAAGTGGTAGCATACGCCTCGAGACAGTATGAGCAGAGATACCTATGATCTTGAATTGGTAGCAATAATGTTCGCACTAAAAATATGGAGGCACTGCCTTTACGGAGATAAGTATGAAATTTACACTGATCATAAGAGTATGAAGTACTTCTTCACCTAGAAAAAAAACTGAATATGAGACAATGGAGGTGGTTAAAACTAGTGAAAGACTATGATTGTGAAATTCTATACCACCCAAGCAAGGCCAATGTGGTGGCAGATGCATTGAGTAGGCGAGGACATGGAAGCGTCTCAGCTCTGAGCACAATAGATGCACCTCTGTAGAAAGAAATTATTAACGCTGGTATTGAGTTAGTAACAAGAGTCCTAGCAAACCTCACTCTAGAGTCCTTCCTATTGGAATAGATCAGAGAAGGGCAGAAGGTGGATGAAGCCCTAATGAAGCAAGAGGTTTTGGTACAGGAAAGTGTTAGCGGTGACTTCACTATTGTTGACCCAAGATTTGGTCAACTGACATGGAGTCAAAATATGCTTGATGTGAATGAAAGAGATGAGAAGAACGTAATGACAAAAGTAAATAAGACACAGTATTTTATAGTGGTTCGGCCCCAAGATCTGGTAATGACCTACGTCCACTTAGAATGATATTGATATAAAACCAGAAGAGTGATCAAAGAACTAGGGTTCAATGAGTTTCACCACTTTCTGAAGAACAATACAATATTCCTAGGATAATTACTATAATCTCTCACGATTCCAAAAGCCAAAAAAGTCCCCCTCCCTTGAGCTATCTCTTGCTATTTATAGGCTCAAGGGGGATTACAAAAGATTGTTACAGATATTCTTTCCTGAATAATCGGATACTCAGGAGATTGTGTGAGATAAATTCGGGATTCATAAAGATCTTCCCATAAATGTCGCCTTGTACACGGAACTATCGACCAGACTGGTCGCGGGTAAGACAGGCTTGCACTGCTTCTTATGTGTCCTCTGGTCGATAGTCTAGCAGAACGTTTCCAAGTGTCAGCCACGTGTCCATGGATCACTTGCCACGTCACCCATGCTAATTTTATGGATAACATTTGCCCCCCGAGTTTATTTATCACGAGCAGTAAATAAACTTTCGGACGAACGACTCTTCGGTAACCCCACCTGACGTGTCAGAAACCTTCGTGTGTTCTTGAAAAAAGCAACCTACCTCTGTCCAATCACGTCCTTTCGGTTCCCCATAAAAGATTTCGAGGGCCATCCCGCTTCTCCATACTTTGAAAAAGGGAAACTAATGATTATACTTTTTACTATCAGAAACAAACTTATATAAGACCTTCGAAGCCTTTATTTTCTTTTTACGCACGCCACCGTTTCCACAAGAAAACCTAAAATCCAGAGCCCTTAACGTTCCTGAAGACCGTTCCGTCTGCACTTTCAGGACCCCGTCCGAGAGCTCCTTGATCTCCGAAGATATTTCTTCCACCTCCACGATCACTTTTCTTGGTAAGTTTTCGAGTTCCCACGCTTCTAATTTTTTGTGATGCATGCTTCTGACTGCGTACTGTTTGAGTTTATCTGCTTCTAGTTCGAGACGCTTGTAGACAGAATATTTTGTAGGCGAAATAGGGTTACGAGTTAGTTTAAAATCTGGGATCATGATTTTTAGGACGTAAAATCGAAGTAAAAATTTGATCTTTAGGCTAGTTGAAAAAATAAAATTTTCCCGCCCTAAGGGGAGTTGAAAAAGCTTTCTTAGAAAAACTCTTTACTTTCACCCTTTGATCCGTTTTTCAAACTGTTCGTGTAGAAAGATTTAGCTTTTGTTAGAATGCTGTTGTATAAAAACTTAATTTTTATACTCGACCAGCGTTATTCTAAAAAGCTTTTAAAAGTTTTCTATCCTCACGTCCCCATTCTTCTGTATGCAGACTTTAATGCCAGATTTGTGGGGAGGTGAAAGGCCTATTGACGACGACCTTCTCGCCCAACTGCTCGAGGGAGAAGATCAACCAGCTGACTGTGTCCACGAAATCCCTTTTTCGCGATCCTCTTCTAAACCCCATCCTTCTCCTTCAATGGCCCGTTCCAAATCTTCAGGCAAGAAAAGACCCGAGTCTGAAAACAACCTAAATTCTCCTGCCCGTCCTGATTCGCAGGCAAGGGCTCCCTCGACCAGTGGTCGAGAAAATCTTGTTCCTGACCCTAATATCCAAATTAGGGCCAGCCCTCGCCATCAGAACTTGCCTGATGTCGAGTGGTATACTTCCCCAGCCAGTTCAGTAACTCTTCGAATGATTGCTAACTGCTTCAGAAGATTCCCCCTCACAGGGGTTTCCATTATACAACCTGCCGCAGATCAGAGGGCTAACCTCCCTGGAGGTATCAACAGCGCCTGGTGTCAGTATCATATTGAGGCGGGAGCTTATCTCCCTCTTCATCCCTTTTTTGTGGGGTGGCCAATTATTTTGGTGTCGCCCCCTTCCAAATAACTCCAAATGGATATAGAATGCTGGCTGCACTCTATATCCTGTATAAACTTAAGAAATGGCCAGAACCTTCACCCCACGAGGTCAACTATCTCTTTGACCTCAAGTCCAACCCGCAACAACACGGAACGGGTTTCTTCCATTTTTGTCACCAGGAAACCAATCGAACATTCCTGAGTGACACAACGCATATCTCGAATGTGGGGCAGTATAATAAGGAGTACTTCCTCACCCCGGACATATCCAGCAACAACCTGGCCTTCGCACGAGGAGGTAAGCACCATTTTTGACTGGTCGATACTTTTACTCAAGGTGTCTCCCTTCGTTTTTCTCAAACTGTAATCTGCTTTTCAGGCCCTTGGTTACGTCTGACCCTAACACCAACCATGGTGTTGAGGTCTAATACTTTGGCCAGGATGTCCGATGCAGCAAAAAGCGTCAAGACCCTGGTGACCGAAGAAAACTTGAGGCTGTTTGGCCTCCTGGCTCCTCGCCATGAAACTAGAGGGTCCGTGGTGGACGAAGCCACTGCCAAGGGGGTTCCCGAGCAGCAACCTCCTGTGTCTCCTCGGAGGAGGAGGCCAACGAGGGTTACAATCAGGGAGCCCACGGGCAATCCTTCTGCAGAAAGATCTTCTGCTCCCCAAGGCAAGGGGAAACAAAAGGCCAAAGAGCCTATTGTGGACTTGGGAGAATCCTCTGATGATAATGGTAAAGTTATTTCGCTTTTAAATGGTTTGCCAATTCCCTGTCATTTGTTCGACGGGGAAGGCAACTTTACGTATACTCCAAAATTAGGGCCAGACTTCTTCATGCCAGATAATGAGTATATGACTAATAGAGTCAATAGTGTAGCGACCAGTAGTTGTAGCTCGGGTATTCACTTTGTTGCCTTTCTTCTGTTGCATATAATATATTTTCATCTGCCTCTTATTCTTATCAGTTTCCTGTGTTTACTTGCATGCAGATATGGCCACTCCCAATATCTTTGACATGTACCAGGCCGAAGAGGAAGAGGAGGTTCCCTAATTCCAGTGGAGATCCAAGAGGAGAACTGGCGAATCCAGCCGAGGCCCTCCACCCAAGAAGGGTCGAACAGAAGACCTTCCCAAGGACGCGCCAACTGGGCAAACTCCTGGGCCAACGGGGCAAACTCATCCACCAGCTCCTACTGAGAAGCAGACTCCTCCTGCCCCACCCAATCCTCCGGCTGCGCCTGTCAGAGAGGAAATTATTCGTGACGAAGCTCTCGGGGCTAAACTCATGAGCCGTACCCTTCGATCAGCCAGGGATCGCCTTGATCGCATTGGCAAAGGGGACCGGGTCAGAGATGCAATGGTCGAGGCTGAAAACTTGGGGGCTGACCAGGTTCTGAACAGGGCCCTGAATGAAATCTCCAGTGTGAGTACTTCCTCACTTTTTTAAGCCTTAGTATTTTATTCTTCATGGCAGGCTCTAACTCTTTCCTTTGTTCACAGGCCTTGCTATCTGTTATCACTGCTCGTACCCGTATCCAGGCTTCCATCGAGCAGGCCAAGGAAAAGGCCACCGAGAGGCATCAAGTGAAGGCAGCTGAGGAGCTTTCGGCTGCAGAGGCTAGGCACGCCAAGGACTTGGAGGCAATGGCTCGAGAAAGGGATGCTGCAGTGACCAAACTGTCAGAGGCTGAAGCCGCAAAAGATGCCGCAGTGAAGTTGAGGCAGCAGTATCGAGAGTCCAATCAAACCCATCTTCGCGAGATCAAGCATTTGGGAGAGACACTCAAGTCCAAGGACGAGGCTATTGTCACTCTTGAAGGCAAGGTGAAGCAGCTGGAGCTTGACAACTCCAAAAATCTTGGAAAGTACAAGAGGACGACACTCCGATGTTTCTACAACTTCTGGAAACATAATCAGGGTGCCGACTTCAGCTATCTTTCGGAGGAAGTCAGGACTGCTGAGTTGGCTCGTTGCACTGCCCAACTGGCCGAGGAGGAGGCAAGATTGAGGATCCCTGCCTCTCCAAGCATCGTTGGCGTGGAAGAAGAAGAAGTTGTCGAGGACGCGACCAACCAGGATGCTACCCAGGACCCTCCGGCCCCAAATGCCTCTTAAACTTTCTCATTTATTTTTTCTTTCTTTTTGGCTATACGACCCACGGGTCGTGATGTAAAGACAATAATTTCTTTTTAAACTTTGCTGCATGGGCAGTAAACCCTTTTTTCTTTTACTTGAACAGTTACATCCAAGCAGCGATGCTTGCGGTGTAAAAGCTTAAATCTTGATGCTATAATATCTTTATTTATTATAACATTTGTCCATATGACCGAACTTAGCATAGTACTTTGACATGATTTAACAAAACATAAATTTTGAAAAATACTCTAAGTACTGTAGCATGCTTTCACTCATTTTGTTCATGTGTTTACATACCTTGCGAGTATGCTTTGCTATCGATGTGCCTTATATGCCCCCCAAGTGATCGAGGAGCTTTAGGTCCTTGGTCACTTGCCTTGACCATGGCTTGTTCGAACATTCCTGTTCGTGCGGAAAAATGATACTTGCAATACAGCAAAACAACACACGTAATGAACAAATACTTGTAAATGTAAATTCACAAAGGTTGGCAAGAATGACTGGCTGCACACAGTCCCTTATAATCTCGTATTAAAAATGGACTAAACATGTCTTTACGAGTGATTCTATAATAGAACCTTACATATACGAGCAGTTAGCCATACAATGTGGCTAACCCTCTTTGCAAAACTTGTAAAAATTGAAATTTAATACAAGCCAGTCCTTTAAAAAGGACTGTTCATTGATAATACTTGCGCAGGTGTTCTCCATTCCAGTAACGTGGAACGAGATCTCCGTTCAAGCGTGCAAGTTTGTATGTGCCTAGATGAAGGACTTCTTCAATTTGGTAAGGTCCTTCCCAATTGGGTCTGAGCACTCCAGCAGTAGGGTCGCGGGTATTTGAGAAAACTCGTCATAACACCAAGTCACCGACGTTGAATTTTCTTTCTTTAACTTTGGAGTTAAAGTACCTGGCGACTTTTTGCTGATATGCAGCAACTCGGAGTTGAGATTTCTCTCGTATCTCATCGATTGAGTCTAGGGACTCCATCATTAGCTGGCTGTTCTAATCTTGGTCGTAAGTCAAACGCCGATGTGAGGGAGGATCTAACTCGACAGGCAACATGGCTTCATATCCGTAGGTTAGGGAAAATGGAGTATGTCCTGTCGCTGTACGGTGAGACGTTCTATACGACCAGAGGACTTCAGGCAACTGCTCTGGCCATGCTCCTTTAGCTTCTTCAAGTCTTTTCTTCAGGGTGTCTTTGTCTTTAAGAGTCTTGTTTACGGCTTCGACCTGCCCGTTTGCTTGGGGGTGTGCAACTGAAGAAAAGCTTTTAATAACTCCATGCCTCTCGCAGAAATCGGTGAATAAGTCGCTGTCAAATTGGGTCCCGTTGTCTGAAACTATCTTCCTGGGCAAACCATAACTGCATACAATGTTCTTGATGACGAAGTCAAGAACTTTCTTGGTCATGATGGTTGCGAGTGGTTCAGCTTCGGCCCATTTGGTAAAGTAATCAACTGCCACAACTGCGTACTTTACTCCGCCTTTCCCTGTAGGCAGGGATCCAATCAAATCTATCCCCCATACTGCAAAAGGCCACGGGCTCTGCATCTGCTTCAGTTCGTTTGGAGCTGCTCATGGAATCTTGGAGATCCTTTGACATTTATCACATCTTCGTACATACTCCATCGAATCCTCATTCATCGTTGTCCAGAAGTAGCCTTGCCTTAGAATATTTTTTGCCAAACTCTGCCCCCCGGCGTGATCCCCGCAGAAGCCTTCATGCACCTCCGTCATGAGCTCCTTAGCCTTTTCTGGTGTAATGCACCTGAGTAGTGGTATCGAGTATCCTCTTCGGTACATAACACCATCGACCAGTATGTACCTAGCAGCCCGTCTTTGTAGAGTTCTGGCTTTGTTCCTATCTGTTGGCAGCGCACCATTTGTCAGATACTCCAAGTAAGGCGCCATCCACGTATCCTCCATTCGAATCTCCATACTGGACTCAGTTGCTTGTATGCTCGGCTTACTCAGTCTTTCAACTGGCACAATGTTCAAAGTGTCAGCATCCTTTGCGCTCGCGAGTTTGGCTAAGGCGTCCGCGTTTGAATTCTGATCTCGCGGGATCTGCTGGAGGGTGTACTTCGTGAACTGGGCTAGCAGGTCCTTTGTTTTATTTAAGTAGGCTACCATTTTCAAACCTCGCGCTTGATATTCTCCTAGGACCTGATTCACCACCAGCTGTGAATCACTGTAGATATCAAGCGTCTTTATGCTCATATCCTTTGCCATTCTCAATCCAGCGAGGAGTGCTTCGTATTCTGCTTCATTGTTTGATGCAGTGAAGTCGAACCTGATGGCGCAGTGAAATCGATGCCCTTCCGGCGTTATCAATATCACTCCCGCTCCAACGTGGGATTCGTTGGATGAACCATCCGTGAATAGCTTCCACGAAGGAGTTTTATCTTGAGGCTCGGGCGCTTCAGGCTGTTCGCACTGCTCACTGTCTGGGAGTTCGGTGAACTCTGCAATAAGATCGGCTAAGACTTGTCCTTTTACTGCTGCTCGCGATGAATAGGTTATGTCGAACTGCCCTAACTCGACTGCCCATTTTAACAATCGCCCAGCCACCTCGGGCTTTTGGAGGACTTGGCGTAGGGGCTGATCAGTTAGAACTGTGATAGGATGGGCTTGGAAGTAGGGGCGCATCTTTTTAGAGGCAAGGATCAAGCAATATGCTAACCTCTCGATTGGCGGATATCTCAATTCTGCCCCGATCAGTCTCTTGTTGACATAGTAGACTGCTTTTTGTGCACCTTCTTCCTCTCGTACTAGCACCGCGCTGGCAGCAACTTTAGTAATTGCCAGATAAATAAATAAAGTTTCTCCTTCGATTGGCTTTGATAAGATGGGAGGCTGTGCCATATGAGCCTTCAACGCCTGGAATGCTTGTTCGCAATCTTCTGTCCAATCAAACTTTTTATTCCCCCTAAGTAGATTGAAGAATGGGACGCACTTGTCTGTTGATTTTGAAATGAATCTACTTAGGGCTGCGATTCTCCCAGTTAAACTTTGTACATCTTTGATCCTTTCTGGCGACTTCATGTCGATCAGGGCCTTAATCTTGTCGGGGTTGGCCTCGATTCCTCTTGAATTTACGATAAACCCCAAAAACTTCCCTGATCCGACTCCAAAGGAACACTTGAGGGGATTTAATTTCATTTGGTACTTGTTTAACACATTAAAGCACTCCTGTAAATCCCTCACATGCCCTTCTGCTTTCTTAGACTTTACCAGCATGTCATCCACATATACCTCCATGTTTACACCGATTTGCTCTTTGAACATGTGGTTGACTAGCCGTTGGTAAGTCGCACCTGCGTTTTTCAGTCCGAAGGGCATTACTCTGTAGCAATACAAGCCCGTATCGGTCCGAAAGCTGGTGAGATCCTCATCAGGGGGATGCATGCTAATCTGGTTATAGCCCGAATATGCATCCATGAATGAGAGGATCTCATGCCCTGCAGTAGCATCGACCAGCTGGTCAATCCTTGGGAGTGGGAAGCAGTCCTTTGGGCAGGCTTTATTGAGGTCTGTAAAATCCACACAGGTCCGCCATTTGCCGTTAGGCTTGGGGACCAGCACTGGATTGGAGACCCACGATGGATAAAAAGCCACCCTTATGAATCCATTCTCCTTTAGCCTTTCGACTTCTTCTTTTAAGGCTCGTGATTTGTCTTTATCGAGCAGCCTTCTTTTTTGTTGCACTAGTGGAAAGGTCTTGTCTATATTTAGGACATGGTTGATTACTGCAGGATCTATCCCAACCATGTCTTTATGCGACCAGGCGAAAACTTCCTGATTCTCTCGCAAGAATTCCACTAGTGCGTGCTTCGTGGTAGGCTCTAAGTTTTTCCCAACCTTTATGACTCTGGTTGGGTCTTCTTTGTCGAGTTGGACCTCCTCCAGATCCTCGACGGGTCCAACATTTTCTTCAAAATCCCCAAAGCGAGGATCCAAATCTCCATCCTCACTTTGGGCAACACCCTATTTGGTGACTTCATCACCTGATTGGGCTTGCGTATCAACTGCCATCTGCAATCTATCTGGGGCAGTGCTCCTTGACGTCCCGCCTTTCGCCTTTGTGATCGAGGCGTTGTAGCACTCCTTGGCTTCTCTTTGGTTTCCCAAAACACTTCCTACCCCCGCGTCTGTTGGGAACTTCATGGCTAGGTGCCACATAGAGATGACGGCCCCCAGATCAACCAGTATGGGCCTTCCAATAACGGCGTTGTATGCCGAAGGACAATCGACCACTACAAAAGTGGCGAGTAATGTCCTTGTTGCAGGCGCTGTACCTGTCGTTACTGGGAGTTTGATCATTCTGGCTGGGGCGAGTCCTTCTCCAGAGAAGCCGTATATCGTTTGATTGCAGGGTTCCAAGTCTTGTACGGACAATTTCATGCGTTCCAGTGTTGACTTATACAGGATGTTCACTGACTTCCTGTATCGACCAGTACTCTCTTCACCATCATATTGGCCATTTGGATATCCACGACCAGCGGATCGGAATGTGGGAACCGGACGTGCTGAGCATCGCCATCAGAGAAGGTTATCTCACCTTCCTCTGACCGAGCCTTTTTCGGTGCACGGTCCTCCACAGTCATCATCTCGATGTCCTGGTCGTGGCGCAGAGTCCGAGCATATCGTTCTCTGGCCTTTCCGCTATTTCCCGCGAGATGCGGGCCTCCACAGATGGTTAAGAGTGTTCCAGCCACGGGGGCAGGCTGCAATGGTGGCGAGCGTTGGCGTGTGGACGCCTGCTCGTTGCCACCCGGAGCTTCTCGTTGGGAATTTCCCGAGGCCCGTACGTATCTCCTCAAGTGTCCTTGTCTAATAAGGAACTCGATTTCGTCTTTTAACTGGTTGCATTCATTAGTGTCATGTCCGTAGTCGTTATGGTAACGACAGAACTTGGTGGTGTCTCTTTTTGAAATGTCCTTTCGAATGGGTCCAGGTTTCTTGTAAGGCACACTGGAGCTTGTGGCCTGGTAAACCTCTCCCCGAGACTCAACGAGGGCAGTGAAGTTAGTGAACCGAGGCTCATAACGATTACCCTTAGCTCGTTTGTTGTCGGAGGTGGAAGGCTCGTTATACGGCCGTTTTCCATCATTCTTGCCATTACCGTTGCCGTTCCCGTTGCCTTTGCCGTTGCCATTAGGTTTGGAACCATTGGCGGCTTTGGCGGGTTCGGCGGCCTTCTTACCCTTGTTCGAGGGTTTTCCATCATCAGAATGGCTTCTTCGAGCTTGATGTAGTGGTCAGCTTGGTCTAAGAATTCTTGGGTAGTTCTCACTCCTTCTTTTCGGAGACTTTTCCAGAGGGGAGAGCAACGTTTAACCCCTGCGGTAATGGCCATCATTTTGCCTTCGTCTCCTACTATTTTTGCTCCAGCCGCCGCTCGCATAAAGCGCTGGACGTAATCCTTTACTAACTCCCCGTCCTGCTGGCGAATTTCGACTAGCTGGTTTGCTTCGGTTGGGTGCACGCGACCAGCATAGAACTGTCCGTAGAACTCTCGTACGAATATTTCCCAGGAAACAATGCTCGCGGGAGGGAACTTAAAGAACCACTCCTGCTCAGCTTCAAAAAGTGTTGCAGGGAAGATCCTGCACCGAGCATCTTCGGACACTTTCTGAATGTCCATCTAAATTTCAAACTTATTGACATGCGAGACTGGGTCTCCATACCCGTCAAAGTTTGGAAGCGTAGGCATCTTGAATTTGCTGGGAGTTTCGGCGTTAGCTATCCTTTGTACGAAAGGAGGCCTTTTCTCCTATCGTGGTCGATGTAAGAAGTCATTCCTCCGACCAACTGCTGCACAGCCTGGTTGAGTGCGTCTATCTAGGCCTGCACTGCGGTAGGAATCGCGGTGGCCTCTGTTGCTGGGGGGACGTTCTCGACGTGCCTCTCGCAGCGATCGTTGAGTACATCTCTCAGGTCTTCTTCTTTTCTTCGCTACTCGCTACCCCCGAGCCGATTGAAGACATTATTTTGTCTGGGCTGCCCCCCAGCATCCTGTCTATTTGGTTGGTCATCTTGAGGTACCTGGCTCCTGCCTTTACCTCTTTCTCCATTCCTCCCACCGGCATTTCCTTTGCCTAAGTCGGCCTCATTGTATCCGTGGCCATCTTTGAACCTCGACTGGCTATGGTGAGATTGACTGTTCCCTCGATGTCCATTCCTGGCTGAACCATCCCGAGCGTTAGAGGGTGGCCTGCGCTGGTCGTGGTGTCCCCGTGCATCATCGTGCCGTGGGGGGCCCCGGACCGCAGAGCCTAACTCTGAGTCTCTCCTGTTGCCAGGAGGGTACTGACCTCTGTTCGGTAGGTTCGGCCCATCATCCCTACGACGTCTAGGGCTGCGAGGCTGATGCTCGGCCCTATTCTGCCTCTGTTGCGGGGGATTACCCCGAGCAGCTTGGGATGGTGGCTGTGCCTCAGGATCCTGTGGGACATTGTAATGCCCCAAATTTCCTAATAAGGTTTAGGACCTTGATTAGGAGGCCGGGAGGGCCATAATTGATTTATTATGATATTTAATGAGTATATGCATGTTTATGTGAATTATATTATTATATGATGGTAGATGCATGCATATGGATGTATTTATAATGATAAGGGCATTTTGGTAATTTGGCCTGCTGAGGGCATATTTGAAAATTTGGTGCATATTGTAATATGTGAATGAGATTGTATTATTATGGAGATATATTCGAGCTATTCGACATGAGACAGTCATATATAATGGATTAGCAGTTTTGTCACAACGGGGTCAATTTTGGGGTAATATATATGTTTATTTGGTGATAGATTGGGAATATTTGAGATCAGGGTGAAATTCTGGAAGTTTTGACTATAGTGTCCCCGGTGGTGTTTTCGGGACCCCGAGCACTAGGTTTTATTTGAGGTTACTTAAGCTTGAAGTAGCTTGACAGATAAGAACGTACGTTAGAAACTTCTCGTTCTCTCTCAAAACAGTCAGTTTTACCGTTCGAGCATTTTTGAGGAAATCTTGAGTTCTAGGAGTCGAAATCAAGCGAGGGTCGAGGCATAGCGATCCTAGGAAAGATTAGAAGCTTTTTAACCGAAGGATTTGACGAGAAACAACCCAATCTAAGGTAATCTAAGTTTGAAGTTTGAAGTTTTTAAAGTTTTAAAGCTTAGAATTGGACTTTGTTAATTGTTGAGTTTTTGGTTGGTTTGAGCTTTGGGTTTTGAGGGTTTTGAAGTATTGGGAAGCTTGGGAACTTTGATTTGATGATTGGGGAATGTTTGGGTATGTTTTTGGAAGATTTGGAGTGTTTAAAACGCGTTTGGGAATGGCCCAGGGTTGGGGGCCGCGGCCCTGTTCTTGGGCGCCGCGGCCCTAGTTCGAAGAAGCAGGTGTTAGGAAATTGGTCTTGCTGGGCGCCGCGGCTTGGGCCGCAGCCCTAGCCTCAGAGAACCCTGGGGGCCACGGCCCAAGGTGCTAGGGCCGCAGCCCTTGCCCTGTTTTCACCCCGTTTGCTCGTTTTGACCTTGGGAACTTAGCTATGGGCCTCGGGAGTGTCCCTACTTCTTGGATTAGTTTGGATTGATCTCTTGGGGGTTAGATATTGGTGTGGAACCTTTGATTATCATGTTGTTGATGGTGTTTCACATTTGGTTATGATTAGGTGACCGCTAAGGGCTTAAAGGTTGATCGTTCTCAAGGATCGTTCTTATATTGGTACTAGCTCGAATCTGAGGTAAGAAAACTGCACCCTGTGTATATGAGACATGCATGGTTATCATTGAAGCATGTTGGTTGATTATTTAGTATGACATGCATGGTTATGATTGATGCGTGATGGATGTTTAAATGTAAATGTTGATAGCATAATGAATGCTTGGCAATCTTGCCCATTTGCATATAACTATTGTTGAGGCATGCTGGATGATTAAGTGGGATGCATGTAATGCACGAGAAACATGTGATTAGGGCATGCCATGAATGATGAATATGAGATTGGTCATAGCTTGAGTCTCTGAGTTTGTGCATGATCATGACTATGCTAGAAACTGTTTAGTAAGCATGCTGAATGCCCTATTCTTGGCATATGATATATATTGATAGCATCGCTTACTTGTGTATGGTACTGAATAACTAGTCAGATCGACAAAAGTGTTAGTATTATCTGTGAAGCTGTGACTCACTAGTCAGGTTCGGCAGTGATACTGGACACAGGTCAGGTAGCGCTGACTTATTTGTCAGAACGGCCTTAGCGTGAATCACGCAAGCCAACAGAGATTAGATCTAATCGACTACTAGCATTGAATGACTCAAGGAGCATTAATGCCTGACCGACCCTGAGGGTCGATGAATGAAAAAGAGAGCTTGAAGGCTGGTGGCTTACCTAACAGCCACTCTCCCGCTAGAAAAAAGAGCCTGGAGGCTAGTGGCTTACCTAACAGCCACTCTCCCGCTAGAAAAGAGAGCTTGGAGGCTGGTGGCTTACCTAACAGCCACTCTCCCGCTAAAAAAGAGAGCTTGGAGGCTAGTGGCTTACCTAACAGCCACTCTCCCGCTAGAATCATGTGATGTTCACCCATTGGTTTGAAAGCTTTATATTCAGTGTGATTATAATGATAATCATTTGTTAATGTTTATGAAAAGTGTTATGTTTTCTTGCTGGGCTTCGGCTCACGGGTGCTATGTGGTGCAGGTAAAGGCAAGAGGAAGCTGGACCATCCTTGAGTTGAAGAGCTTAGGTGATGATGTGTACATATGCAGCTGCTCGACCGCCACGGCCGAGGTTTAAAGTGGAACTAGGGTTGAACCCTGTTTTGCCGCTTAGAACGGCTTGTAGTAAATATTTTCTGTAATAAACTCTGAAATTTATATTTTTGGGATCCCAATGTATATATTAAACGTTCTAGTGAAACGTTACATCATAACCAAAACGCTTAATCCCTAAACCGCTAATCATTCTTAGATCACGTTTTGGCCAAATGACTTGATTAGCGAGTTTAGCACTGTTTACAAGGCACACCGTAACGGTCCCAGGAGTTGGGGCGTTAAAGACATCGTCATGGGGCATCTGAGGCTGCTCGGGCCTTTGTGGACTCGAAGGCTGGATCGGTGGGCTTGGATTACGACCCCTCTGGGGTGGCCTATTCACCGGTTGGTCAGGCTGCGAGGCAGGTGCAGTCTGATTTCTGGCCAATAGCAAGGCTGCTTCAAGGGCTGCCATGGCTTCGTTCTGGCGGCGGTCCACCTCCGCCTGCCTTTCGCTCAATTCCGCGCGCTGCCGTTCAATCTCCTGCTGCTGCCGCGCCATAACTTCAGCGGCAGTCTCCTGACTGGCTCTTAGACTAGCCAGCTCTTCCTGCAACGCGACCAGGGTACTCTTCAGCGTTGCATCATTCATTTCCTCCTCCTCAAAGTCCAGTTGTGGCTCATCCTCCGCCATGCTTGCAGGAGGAGGAGGAGGAGGTGGCGGGTTTGACGGGGCAGCGGCGGCCGCCTGTCCAGTTTTCTTTCCAGCTTTCGCCATTAGTTTTCTCAACAACGATAAATCAAGCTCTCAATGAAAGCACCAGAATGTTGACCCAAGATTTGGTCAACTAACACGGAGTCAAAATATGCTTGATGTGAATGAAAGAGATGAGAAGAACGTAATGACAAAAGTAAATAAGACACATTATTTTATAGTGGTTCGGCCCCAAGATCTGGTAATGACCTACGTCCACTTAGAATGATATTGATATAAAACCAGAAGAGTGATCAAAGAACTAGGGTTCAATGAGTTTCACCACTTTCTGAAAAACAATACAATATTCCTAGGATAATTACTATAATCTCTCACGATTCCAAAAGCCAAAAAAGTCCCCCTCCCTTGAGATATCTCTTGCTATTTATAGGCTCAAGGGGGATTACAAAATATTGTTACAGATATTCTTTCCTGAATAATCGGATACTTAGAAGATCGTGTGAGATAAATTCGGGATTCATAAAGATCTTCCCATAAATGTCGCCTTGTACACGGAACTATCGACCAGACTGGTCGCGGGTAAGACAGGCTTGCACTGCTTCTTATGTGTCCTCTGGTCGATAGTCTAGCAGAACGTTTCCAAGTGTCAGCCACGTGTCCATGGATCACTTGCCACGTCACCCATGCTAATTTTATGGATAACAACTATGTCCAACGGTGGATTACTGTGATATAAGGATAGGATCTGTGTGCCTAACAATGATGAGATTAAGGAAAGTATTATGAAGGAGACGCATACAACACCCTATTCCTTACATTCAGGGTCGACAAAGATGTACCAAGACCTTAAGTGTAACGCCCTGGATAGCCAAGACCGCTACACTGTGTACTTGTAAAGTGCAGGACTTGCTAATCAAGTCATTAATTTAAAAACGTATCATTAGTTTAAGTGTTATAGGGTTAAAAGACATTTTGGCCTCAAAAGATATACTTTATATGTTATAAACAGTTTACAAAAGGGATCCCCAAAAGATCAGTGTTTAAAAGCTGGTTTGCAAAATTCAATAGTTAAAGGTATACATTAGCCATACTAAGGAAAAATACAAGGTTCTGGTCCTCTTGTCCCTGTAACCTCCTCAGTCGTGGCGGCTGAGCGGCCTGCCATGTACATTCACCCTGCAGAGCTCTCCAATCAAGACTGATCGATCTTGCCTTTGCCTTTACCTGCACCACGCAGGACCCGTGAGCCGAGGCCCAGCAAGAAAACAACATACACAACATATATAGCAATCTCAAACAGGTATTCTAGTAAGCATGTTCAATTATTCAATCTATAGCAAATAAGCATACTCCAGAGTACAAACAACCTCATCCACACTTAGATCATACAACAATCTCATCTATAGCCAAGTACAACATCCAATATACACAAATACTAGGGCTGACACCTTAGGCCGCACCCCCTGTTTAACCCACTGACTCCGGCCCGCTTAAACCGAGCTCAGTGCATAATAAGCTGTCATCGGATACCAGTGTCCGAGCCGTGCCAATTGCACAAGTTAACCATGGCACGCTTAGGCCATTGGTTTACAACTTACATGGCATAATACCATTCTTTCAGTCATATATGTATCAGAGGAGCCCTTAGTCCCACTCAAATATTCAACCGGGTGTAGTTTTCTTACCTTTAATCTTTGCGATTATTGATTATAAGTGTCACTCCTCAAGCACGATCTGTTCCTGAGCCTAAGCTTTATCACCTAGTCATAACCAACGTATATGGTTCCATTAATATTCAAATATCGGTTTCCGGTTACAAAACTAACTCCCGGGAATCCGAATTCCACCAAACACGGTGGTGAAACCAATCCCGAGCATACTAGACCACATTCCCATGCCTTAAATCTCTAAAAGTTCAAGTGCATAACTAAGGGCTGCGGCCCTTGAAACTTAGCCATGGCCCTAGCCTCAAACAGAGCCAAGGATCATCCCTGAAAGAGGACACGCGCTGCGGCCCTTGCCTTGGGCGCTGCGGCGCTCACCCTTGGTTGAGCCCTCTTGGTTCATCTTCATCCTAGGGACGCAGCGCTCTAGAACAGAGCCGCGACCCTTCCCTTCAAACCCATATTTCCCACCATTTCTAAGCTTGAAACCTCCCCTTAAACCATCCCAAACCTCCCCAACTCAACCAATTAACCCCAACTCCTTTAGCATGACTTAAACAACATAATTCCACAGAATACTCAGCCTAACAAACACTAATCTTCTCTTTTCAATTCCTGAAACTCAAGAGCTATAAACACTCAAACCAGCAATTCAAATCCAAATTAAACACATTTAAATCTTGAATTGAAACTTACCTCTTCTGCTGAACCACTTCACCAAGCCAAAACCTAGCAAATTCCCAAGCTTTCCTCCTTAATTCTGTCTTAAAACATCAAAACCATATTTGCCTCAAAACTCAACCAAAACCCAGAATTTCCAACCACAGAAAAGAAGATTAAACTGCTTACCTTAACCCTGACTTAGTTCTTGATTAATTCCTGAGCTAAGCCTCCAAATCCCCACCTCAATTCTCAGAAATTCCAGCTTGATTCCCTTAAGATTTCTGTGTTCCTTTCTATCTTGTGTTTCCTTGAGAGAGAGTAAAGAAAAGAGTTGAGAAAGGGTCGGTTTATTTTCTTCCTAAGGGTTTCCTTATGTTTATCTTACTCGTTAAGTTAATCCCAAGGCTTGGGGTGCCGGTACCGTCCCCGAGGCCAAAACGGTAAAATCCCCCAATATTCCCGCCTAGACATCCTAACCTCAAATATATCTCCATATATTTATTTGCATAACCCGATAGTCCAAATCACTACCCGATACCTAAAGCACCCCTGACTTGTTCAAAGTCGCATCTTAAGTCCCGTTGTGACTTTTCCCGCTATCTGACCCTAGGATCGTCTCGAGTCGTGCCCTGCAAACCTACCACATAATAATGTGGTTCTCACATTTATCACATATATATATATCATATTATCATATAATATCATTAATTATCATATAATCATCAATAATCACACATTCACACATTCAAGTCAATAATATTCACTCTAATCCTATTTATGCCCTCCCGGCACACTAATCAAGGCCCTTAAGCCTTATTAGAGAATTTGGGTCGTTACATTAAGGCATTGTATTGGTGGCTTGGAATGAAGAAGGACGTTGCTGAGTTTGTTGCCATATGTTTGACATGTCAACAAGTCAAAGCAGAACACCAAAGGCTAGCAGGGCTACTTCAACCGCTTTTATGTTCTAGAATGGAAATGGGAAGATATAGCAATGGATTTTGTGGTAGGGTTACCTAGGACCACAAGACAACATGATTATGCTTGGGTAAGAGTGGATAGGCTCACTAAGTCCGTCCATTTTCTACCAGTTAAGACCACCTACTCGGCGGACCAGTATGCAGAGTTGTATGTGAGCGAGATAGTGAGACTTCATAGGGTTCCAAAGTCGATTATTTCTTATCGAGTGTCAATATTCACGTCGAACTTTTGGAAGGGATTACAGAAAGCCATAGGTACAAGGTTAATGTTTAGTACCGCTTTTCATCCCCAGACCGATGGGCAGTCTGAGAGGACTATACAAATTCTAGAGGACATGTTGAGATGTTGTGCATTGGACTTTTTAGAATCCTGGAGTCGATATCTACCCCTGACGGAGTTCTCCTATAATAATAGCTATCAGTCCATTATTGGGATGGCTCCCTATGAGATGCTTTATGCAAGTGTAGATTTCCCCTACATTGGGATGATGTTGGGGAAAAGCAAATATTAGGCCCTGAGGCAGTTAGGGAAGCCAGCGAGGCGATCGAGAAAATTCGCCAAAGGATGCTTACCACTCAAAGTAGGCAAAAGAGTTATGCAAACCTTAAGAGAAGGGACATCGAGTTCTCAGTAGGCGAGTTTTTGTTCTTTAGAGTCTCGTTAATGAAAGGTATTATGCGTTTTGGGAAGAAAGGGAAGTTGAGCCCCAGATTTATAGGTCCATTTGAGATTTTGGACAGAGTAGGGTAAGTTGTGTACCATTTAGCACTGCCCCCAGCACTAGCGGAAATGCATAACGTCTTTCACATCTCGATGTTGCATAAGTACGTGTCAGATCCCTTTCATGTTCTGAGTTATGAGCCTTTACAACTGAAGCAGGACTTGAGTTACAATGAGCAGTCAGAGCGTATCATCGAAAAGGGAATCAAGGAACTGAGATCCAAAAGTATTCCATTAGTTAAGGTCATGTGGAAGAATAGCAATAAACGAGAAGCAACATGGGAGCTAGAGGAAGACATGAGAGAAAGATACCCTGAGTTATTTGATAATAAATAATTTCGGGACGAAATTCCTTTTAATGAGGGTATATTGTAGCGCACCAAATTTTTTTTTTAGTTTTATTAATTTTGTGCTTTATTTATTTTTAATTGTTAAGTGTTAAAAAATTATTTTTTATTGTTTGAATTGTTTGGTAGGGATTATGTGAATTTAATTTTGTTAGTAGTTTATTTTAATTTGTAAGTAAATGAGTTTTGATTGTGTGCACCAAGGTGCATGGTTAGTAGAAATGCACCTTAGCACTTGTGTGTGTGCATGTACATGATTGCATGGTGAGCATGCAAGGATTTTTCCATGCATTATTCTAGATTATTCCCTTATTAATTAATTAGTTTTGTTTTATTATTTTTATAAAAGTAAAAACAGAATTAATGGAAAAAGTAAATAGGGTAAGCTTTTGTGTTCACACAAACAAGAATTGGGAAACAAGTGTAGAAAAAAAAAGTTGCATTTTTTATGATTTCCCGTAACTCTGGACCCAGCTTCAGTAAAACGGGTATAACTTGGGCTGTGATTATCTCATTTAGACACAATTGGCACTGTTAGAAAGCTAATGAAATTTTCTACAACTTTTGTGAAATGATTTTTTCCCTAAATCGCAATGAAAACGGGTCAAAACCCAGCTCCAAGTCGCAAGATCCTAGAGTTACGAGAATAACATAAATTTCCTTATTAGTGTGGAAAGCCAAGGAGAGAAAGAGGGAGTGGACAATTGCAGCTGTCTTTTTGGATAGATAAAATATATTTATTTAATTAATTAGTTTTTTTTTTAAATTAAAAATAAATTAATGAGAAATAAAGTTTTTATTTACTTTAGAAGACCTAGTATGCACTATATATAGAACCTTAGTACCCTAAAGAGCATTTTGCTCATCATCTCTTAGTGTGGTTGCTGAAATCACAAGGAGAAAATGAGAGGAAATGAAAGAAAAAGAAAAGAGAAGAATGAGGTTCTAACCTAGGTTTGTGCCTTGCTTCTAGAGATACATATTATATAGGCACAGATCATGGGTGCACTCATATTGAGTATTTCTCAGATGCAGCTTAAGCAGGTTCCAAGGAAAATAGAAGATCCACTTCAGGTTATTTTATTTTTGTTGGAGGAAATTTGGTCTCGTGGAAGAGTAATAAGCAGAATGTTGTGTAACGATCCAGTGCAGAGTCATAATATAGAGTTATGAAGTGATAACCAGGCTGCTCTTCATATTGCATCTAATCCTATGTTTCATGAGCAGACTAAGCACATCGAAATTGAGTGTCATTTTGTTCGTGAGAAGATTCAACCAGGTTTAATTTCTACAGGATATGTGAAGACTGGAGATCAACTAGGGGACATCTTCACAAAACCTCTTAATGGGGTGCGGGTTGATTATTTTTGTAACAAGCTGGGCATGATTAACATATATGCTCCAGCTTGAGGGGAGTGCTAGATATGTATATTAGTTGTAATATGTTAGCTGTAAAATTAGCTAGAAATTAGGCTAATTAGTTTCCTTTATTCTCTTAATTTCTAGAATAGCTTCCCTAAGTTGTGTATAAATATATGCTATTTTCTCAATGAAAGAAAGAAGACAATTATTCTCTTCACCATTGTTACAGAGTTTAAATGGATTACATGTGTTTGTATGATGAATGAAAAGAGATGGCTGCTAGTGTGTTGAACACAACGCAACAAATGAGTTGCTAAGGATATGACGTAACTCAGAAGGCGGACGTGTCGAGGTTATTCAAGGACCTGAAATCATGTTTACGAGGTTTTACCAGCTCAGTTATACTGGTTACCTCAAGATGTGACATGGACAATAGAGGTGTTATGATCACAAAGAGTATGCTTATGTTGAATGAATATGATGTATAACTAGGTTTCATTTTGATTATGAGATATGAGTTTGATGATGCTATAAATTGTTTTGTTATGTTATACATGTCTTTCTTATCTTTTCTTTGATTTTGTTGTACTTCCTTACTGGACTTTTAGCTCACCCCTTACTTTCCCCCTTTAAGGTAATAAATAGGGTTTCCCTCTAACATGCGCGGTGAGGTGGGGAGTTCCGACATCTGAGTGTGTATAGTGTAGGAGTTTCCTATGAATGAATAAACAATCAAAATAAGCGCCGAGTTTTAAAAAACTATGTTATGAACTTTAATTTTTAAATTTACTTGGGGGACTTGATTTTTTATTTTTATTTTCTTTAAACATTGCATATGAACACTTATTTTTATTTTAAACTATTAGGCCTAACGTGCATGTTTTATCAAGACCCCACTGAATTTTATCTGTTAAGTGATATTTTCTAATTATCTATGAGATAAAAGACGTTTTAGAGAGTGGTGTCATGAGGCTCTTACACGAGTTTTTTGACCTAAAGTTGTTCCCAAGATCATGTCTATTAGTATCTTACGTGAACAAGAGCAGCAAGTGCTAGCATGGAAAGAGGCTAAGGATGGGCAGTTTTCCCTCAACTCTGCCTATTGGGTCCTCAACAAGGGCAGATTTGACGAGGTGAATAAACTTTGGCAGAATTTATGGACATACCATATACATGATAGACTGAAACTATTCTTGTGGAAGATGGCTAAAGATATCTACCCTTCAGAGCAAGACTTCAACAGGTGTTTGGCAATGAAAGCGGTACTTGTGCAATATGTGGAGAGGATGGGGACTCTTTGGTCCATAACTTCACTCGATGTTGGTTGGCGAAGGCTCTATAGTTCTCATCGAAATGGAACATTAGAATCGAGATGTTTCATTTGACAAGAAGCTTCCAATTTGTGGATTTGATGTTTAATCCTTTTTTTATTGATGAGATGGATATGGATGGAAGGCATGAGTTATGTGTTTATGCTGTTGTGATATGCTATAAGTTATGGTATTTCAGTGTTGAAGCTTTCCACGGTGTAGTGGTCAGTTGTCAGGAGGCTAAAAAGCATGTGAATGCAACTTTCTTAGACTTTAGTGGGCAGTTAATGGTGTAGGATCATAATAAGGACCATGTGGGGCACCTCCCTGGCTTCTTTCGCGACCTGGTAGAGTTAGACTGGTCATGGTAATTACATACAAAGAGGGAACTGCTACTGTGGCAGTGATGGTAAGGACAGCGAATAGAGCATCTACATTCTTGTATGCGACAATGCAGCGCTACTGACGATATGGGAGATGGCAGCCAACTTTAGATTATCAGAGTTCGACATCTACTCTAACTTTCAAGTCCTGGTTAGGGCAATTCAGAAGAGGATTTCACTAGACTGAAGGCTAACTTACCAGTTTGTTAGCTTACAAAATTTGTTATCTTCATCTACACAAGTTAGTTGGATTCCTAGGACTTGTAATGTTTCGGCTCATACCTTAGCAGGGTGGGCTTTTTCTAACTGTTGTAATGGCTTGCTTTCTTTTTGGGAGGTTGACCTCCATTTGATCAACAGGATTATCTTACATTCTTAAGAAATTCCTTTATCTCCTTTTTTTGCTAATTTAAAGTCTCAACAAACTCATACACGAAAGAAGCTGCTTATGACTAAGAGAGAGAGTGTCAAGCTCATTTTGGCTTTCAAATACTCCTACTTTTATACATTTCCATTTATCTTTCTAATATTCTATTATGTTTATTGTGTGATACATTTCACATAGTGCCAACCCAACTGTCGTTACCATTGTTTATTTTATTTTGGTTGAACTTCTTCTAGAAACGTTTCTTTTTATTTGTTCTTTTGAGATAGACCTCTCAATTATTTGATATATTTCTGTTTCTGCACTAGAGAGGAACCTGATGATATCATATCATGTAGTGCTTCACTTCCTAGTTCCTAAAGATTGAACTCTCCAAACCCAAACATTTATTACACTTGAACCCACCCATCCACCCCATCTCATCCTGTCAAATCACGGGCCGGCCCAAAGTGAAAAGGCCTACACTGAGCCTGGCCCATCATAAGATAAACTCCATTGAGTGAGCAAGAACAAAACAATTAACATAACATCCATTACAATTAGATTCACTACTATGTTATTTTTTTCATGAGAACTCGTTTTATACACTTCAAGACAACTCAGGCTGATGTTTTTGCTACAATACCTCCATATACTTCATCAAGCTCAATCAATATGACAATATGCGTCTTGTGCTGTTGTTTCATTCTTTGTGATATCCTTGTTTTGAGAAACATGCAAGCTTTCCCTTCAAAGACTAAGTAATTTTCTTCCACAAAATGATATCACAAGCTCCTCCACTTGGCACCTGAATTCACTAGTTTGATATAAGCCTTTTCAAAATCTTCAAAGAACAAGTTCTGATTCTCTGCATACTTCGCTATCCAGCTGCCAACAAAGCAATTTAAGGGGTTAAACAAAGAAGCAACTTCACCTAATTACATAAACGTGTGTTTCAAAAGAAAGTTCAACGTTTGATTTGAACATAATTTGGTTTTCTAGCTCAATTTCAAAGCAAAAAACACCTATGCTAGCTAAAGCAGGTTTTGATATAGAGACAACCTTAAGCATTCCTCATCCTCAGCAAGAGCTCGGTCTGATGGAAGCCCAATCATGCCTGACATACCACCTGCATGTGAATAATAGTAGTGTTAGAGCAGGTGAATCGAATGTGCTATTTGGTCTAACCTAAAAGTTTGTGGTGCAACATTTGTTGTGGAGTTTAATTATGAGGATTTTTGAAGGTCTGTTGTAGTACCAAATTTTTGACATAATGAATTACTTTCCTTTGCTTGTGGTTTTTCTTTTATTTTTTCTGTCAAGATTTTTCACGTAAGTCTGTATTTGTTATTGATAAACCCTCAGTCAAGTTTGTTTATACTAGGAAGCCACGTGACACCTAGCATAGCATGTATTATGTATTTTAACTCTTTATTGTTTTATTTCTCTAGCTTTGTTTCCTGTAAGGGCTGTTTAGTTTAATTCTATTTTTAGTCCTAGGTGGCATTAGCACTTAACCAATCGACTTGTATATACAGAGGGTGTCTTTCATTTTGTAAAGTAGGTAGAGAGAGAGATTGAAACTTGAGTTACTGAGAAGAGAACAGCCCTCTCGAATTGGTTGTAATAGGAGAGACTAGCCTCTTGAATGCTAGCTATTTCTGTGTACCATTTTCATCATTCAATAAAGAATTTCTGGAGGTTATTCATCACTGCTTGGCCTAACTATTGATAGATTGATTCTCTGCTAAGAAAAGTCTATCAAATTGGTGCGGTGAGCTGTGGACATGGGACCCAAGAAGATTGTGGAGAAGAGCGACTCCACTGCTATATCCGAGGAAGACTTGGAGACTTTGAAGACCGAGTTCTCTTAATTTAAGAACTCCATGGAGGAGATGGCAGGGAAAATTCAACAATCTCAATGTTATTTCCAAGAAAATCTGCAGCAACAATTCAAAGCTTTTTTGGACATCCAAGAAAGGTCAAGAACTCATCATCAAGCCACTGGGGGAGACGGCAATGGCGGCTCCGGAAGCCACAAAAAGGGGAAAACGAAGGAAGTGGTCAGCCCAATGGAACCCCAGCAAAGCGGCGAATACCCAGGATTCCAACGCGGGTCGACGGGCACTTCACCCACGGCTGGATTTCGAGGAACGCGACACTAGAGGGGACTTCCTATGATCGCGGGCAGCACGAGACCAGATTCAGGCATAAAAGTTGCCTAAAAAAATTGAAGATGCCGACTTTTGAAGGAGATGCACTACTGTTGTACCAATACGAAAGTAACAAGAGGGAAATTCTAACCTGGGAACAATTAAAACGAATGCTACTGCGTCATTTCCAAGACACCCAAGAAGGCTCCCTTCATGATCAATTTCTGACCATCAAGCAGAAGGTTACTAGCACCTTTGAAGAGTATTGATCCTGCAGTTCAGTTAAGCACTTTCTTGAACGGCTTAATCCCATCTTTGAGGGTTGAGTTGTGAATCATGCGACCACGGAACGTTGATGAAGCCATGGACATCGTTCAAAACAATGAAGACAAGAATAGGGTGGCACGACGACGATATAATCACTCAAATAAGACTAGCTTCATCGACACATCCGTGAGGAATGACAGATCATCCTCGAGTACAAACCCAACACAATTGACCACGACTATTAGGAGACTCACTGATTTAGAAGTCCAGCAAAAGAGGCAAAAGGGACTGTGTTTTAAGTGTGACGACAAGTGGTCCCCAGGCCATCGCTGTAAGAAAAAGGAGCTGCTAGTAATCATGGTTCCCAAAGAGATTGACGACGACCTTTCCAACTAAGAGTCCGACGATGACAACCCGGAAGATGCAGAATTAGACTCTACCGAAGTACATGACAAAGTGACTGTCTCATTCCAATCCGTGGCTGGACTCTCGACGAATTCGACCATGAAAATCAAAGGGAACCTTGGTTCTAAAGATGTGGTAATCCTCATTGATTCCGGGGCAACCCATTATTTTATTTCTAAGGTTCTAGTGTCTCATTTACAGTTACCCATGACCAAAACAAAGGCATATGGACTTACTTTGGGCAACGGAGACTCGCTGAAATGTGACAGAATTTGTAAAAATCTGAGTATCCACTTCCAAGGTGTGGAAGTACTTGATGATTTTTTACCCCTACCACTTGAGAGTGCTTACATAATTTTGGGGTTACAATGGCTTGCCATATTGGGCCCGATGAAGATAGATTGAAGGCTACAAACCATGGAATTTCAACTTGGCAAACGCACGATCACTATTAAGGGGATTCATCGATGGAATGATCGATGGTGTCTCTAAAAACCATGATTAAGACTCTCCAAATCGAGTACCAAGGCCTCATTTTAGAGTTCAATTACATCAGTCCAGAACCCAACCATGTGGAACCGCAAATACCAGGATTTTTGTCCAAAATAATTGCTAAATTTTCTAATGTGTTCAATATGCCTGTGGGTCTTCCCCCAAACCGTTCCCATGAGCACACTATTACATTACAGCCCGGAACGACCTCGATAAGTGTGAGACCCTATCGCTACGCACACTTCCAAAAGGAAGAAATTGAAAAGCTAATTTCGGAGATGCTGACTGTGGGAATAATCCAACCCAACACCAGCCCTTTCTCAAGTCCAGATCTACTTGTCGAAAAGAAAGATGGCTCATGGCGATTTTGTGTGGATTATCGAGCTCTTAATAGAGTTACTATTCCAGATAAGTTTCCAATACCCGTCATTGATGAATTGCTGGATGAATTAAATGGTGCTCTAATTTTTTCTAAATTGGATCTTAAATCAGGGTATCATCAAATAAGGGTGCGGCAAGAAGATGTGCACAAGACGGTGTTTCGCACTCATGATGGCCATTATGAATTTCGTGTCATGCCTTTCTGCTTGACCAATGCACTAGCCACTTTTCAATCCTTGATGAACGACATATTTAGGCCTTACCTCCGACAGTTTGTGCTAGTATTTTTTTGATATCCTAGTCTATAACAAGTTTCAGGAGCTCCACCAGCAACACTTGGCTCAAGTTTTCGAGCTCCTCCAAAAACATAAGCTCTATGCCAACCAGAAAAAGTGTGCATTCGAGCAGTTGCAAATTGAATACCTCGGCCACATCATTTCTCAAAAGGGAGTGGCGGCTGATCCTAAAAAAGTGTCAGCAATGCTTGAATGGCCCATTCCCAAAACAATCACGGGACTATGCAGATTTCTCAGCATCACCGGATACTATTGAAAGTTCGTAGCTAACTATGCTCGCATAGCACAACCCCTCACGGACCAGCTTAAGAAGGATCAATTCCATTGGAGAGCAGCCACTGAACAAGCATTTCGTAAACTACAGGAAGCAATGACCACAGTACTTGTTTTGGCTCTACCTAATTTTTCCCAGCCGTTTATCATCGACACGGATGCCTCAAGACACGGATTAGGGGCTGTTCTGTTACAAAACCAGCACCCAATTGCCAATTTCAGTCAAGTTTTGGGAGTTCAAGCAAGAAATAAATCAATATATGAAAAGGAGTTAATGGCGATTGTCTATGCAGTAGCCAAATGGCGACCCTATTTGTTGGGCAGAAAATTTGTGGTGCAGATTGACTAACAGAGTTTGAGACGCTTACTTAAACAGCCGTTAATTGGCTCGGAATATCAAAAGTGGGTTTCCAAGTTAATTGAGATGGATTTTGAAATAGAGTACAAGCCTGCAACCAACAACAAAGTGGCTGATGCTTTATCACGGCAAGTCGAAACACTCACTTTGGACTCTTTAGTCACCATTGAGTGGCAACTATGGCCGGAATTGGCACAAGAAATAGCTGCTGAACCCATGTTGAGACAAATTCAAGAAGACTTGACAAGTAGCAGCAAGGTGCATCACAACTTCCAGATCCACAACAACCTCCTCCACTACAAAAACCGACTGGTAATTCCAAAGAATTCACCCTTAATACCACGGATCTTGATAGAATTTCACACTACACCATTTAGTGGTCACTCGAGGGTACTCAAAACATGTAAAAAGGTGGCAGCCGAATTGTTTTAGGAAGGATTAAGAGCTGATGTCGACAAATTCGTACAACAGTGCAGTGTTTGCCAACAAAATAAACTCCTTGCAACCTCCCCAGCCGGTCTTCTATAGCCCCTAGCTCTTCCAGCACAAGTGTGGGACGAAGTGACAATAGATTTCATAGAAGGACTTCCAAAATTGGAGGGCTAGGACACTATCTTTGTGGTCATTGATCACCTATCCAAGTATGCTCATTTTATTAGGCTGAAGCATTCTTTTACTACCCCTACCATAGCTGAAGCTTTCACCAAAGAAGTAGTGAGACATCATGGCATTCCACAATCCATCATTTCTGGTTGAGATTGAATTTTCCTCAGCTTATTTTGGAGCCATCTTTTTAAACTCCAAGGAACTATCCTCAAGAAAAGTACAGCATACCACCCACAAACCGATGGACAGTCCGAGGTCTTTAATCGTTGCCTTGAGACCTACTTGAGGTATTTTTCCTACCAGCATTTGAAACAATTGTCAAAATGGCTTGCTTGGGCAGAGTACTCCTACAACACCTCCTATCATACTTCTCTAAAGAGTACCCCTTTCCGTGCTATTTATGAGAGGGACCCACCGCCACTTTTACCATACCACAAAGGCACGACCATAGTATCTGTTGTTGATGAACTCCTCGCCACATGAGATGACATCTTGGATGACTTACAAATGCACCTCCTCCAAGCCCAACACCGCATGAAGCTACAAGTTGACCTCAAGAGACGGTCCAACGAATTTGCTATTGGAGATCATGTATATCTCAAACTCAGACCATACCGGTAGAAATCCCTTGCAAAACGCTCCAATGAGAAGTTGTCCACCCGATACTACGGACCTTTTCCCATTATACAACTAATCGGTTCAGTAGCTTATAAGCTCCAGCTTCCAGACCATGCTCGCATACATCCGGTATTCCACATTTCACAGCTCCGACGAGCCATTGGCACCTCCCCAGCTGCACCAACCATTCCGCCACAACTCACACCAGATTTAGAGCTTCAAGTCGAACCCGAGGCAGTGTTGGACTTACGTTTTTCCACTGCTGCTGCAACCACTCCATTCGAGGTCCTCATCAAGTGGAAACATTTGCCAGATTTTGAAGCAACACGGGAACCCTTCCCCACTATCCAAAACCAATTCCCTCAATTTCACCTTGAGGCCAAGGTGAAGGTTTTTGGGGGCATTGATAAACCCCTAGTCAAGTTTGTTTATACTAGGAAGCCACGTGACACCTAGCATAGCATGTATTATGTATTTTAACTCTTTATTGTTTTATTTCTCTAGTTATGTTTCCTGTAAGGGCTATTTAGTTTAATTCTATTTTTAGTCCTAGGTGACATTAGCACTTAACCAATCGACTTGTATATATAGAGGGTGTCTTTCATTTTGTAAAGTAGGTAGAGAGAGAGATTGAAACTTGAGTTACTGAGGAGAGAACAACCCTTTCGAATTGGTTGTAATAGGAGAGACTAGCCTCTCGAATGCTAGCTATTTCTGTGTACCATTTTCATCATTCAATAAAGAATTTCTGGAGGTTATTCATCACTGCTTGGCCTAACTATAGATTGATTCTCTGCTAAGAAAAGTGTATCAGTTATTGCCCAATTATCATCTACTTTTCGAACAAGTGGCTTAAGATATAGAAAATGAGGACAGATATTGAGCCTAGCTGAAATCCTGTGGCATCATACGACATACAACAATGGTCTTGTTTTGAGCTAATATTATTGGACATTGGATAATTTCATTGACCTGACTTCCATGGCTTCTTGAGAAGAATTTTGAAATATGAATTGTCAAAGACGTCTGGATTTCCAAAACCCTTACTTCCAAGAGTATGGGCTCCAGTCAGAGCAACTAGTTCTTGCGTTCTGAAACCAAAAGCAAAAGCACAATGTATCAAAGATGTTGGGTAAGCTTAATGTTGGTTAAAGATTATAATAATGTTAATACCTTACTTTTCAATTACAGCAGTACCCAAATGAAGTTAATTAATAAAACAACGAACATAAAAAACTTCAGAGAAAGTACAAATGTTTATGGAGTTACATGAAAAGCACACACGTTACTCCAAGTTTTTAATGTAAAAAAAAAAAATGAAACTGGGCATCGAAGACTGCATGTGCAAGATCCTGACTCAGAGGACAAGCAATTAACGTTGCAGCATGTGGGCTATGAAGGAATACACTGTACAATTCACCTAACATAAACCAACCACATTTATGGCAGGTTTTGGTGCAGGTGTGCGTATACATGGCATTACCATTTTAGCTTTTACAAAATAAAATCAACTTTAACAAAATGAACAATATTATGTACTGTCTATGTTTCACTACCTTTTCCATTTTTCATCAACCACCCACCCAGAGCATGAAATAGCTTAAGATACCACTAAATGCAATAGCAATTAAAACGGTCATCAACAAATCCTAGGTGCATTGATGATATACAGGATAACAATGCAAAGTCTATTTAGAGAGTATATCAATGAATGATCTCTCAGAAGTTTCGCAAAGATGCAAAACCTCTTGAACAAGAATATTATTTATAGAGATAAAAGCTCAGATTACAAGCTGTTCAAACTAACTAACTGAAGCTTAACTAACATAACAGTAGTTAACATAATTAACTGTCTTGAACAGAAAACAAAAATCAACTACTTGAAGAAAACTGTCTGAACCACTTGTTTTATAAAACAATTTTAAAGGGTATCAAGGATTTAAAACCTTGAGTGTTTTGGGGTATGAATTTAAAATAAGAGAGAAGAAAAGTTGACACACTAGATTATTAATTGATCAAGAAAACTAATCCCAAGATCACAAAAATTGAGATAACAGTAAATTAACAACTTTACCCAATGAACATACAAATGGGGGAAATGGTATTTGCTATTTGTAAACTCACGATAATCCTTTTCTTAGAAAGCTTTCCTTCAGAGCAGAAGCGCCCAGAGTTTCAAGAGGAAGCTTCCCATCTGGATCTGCCCCCCTAAATAGCACGAGATTCTCATCATATCAGCTGTGTTCTTCTGTAATAGCAATTTTGATTTTGGTAGTCTTTGATTGATGATGCTCATCCAATTAGTGTCATAAAGAAAATAAAACTTATATTCCATAGTAACTTCTTTTTTATGTCAAATAGTTTACTGAGTTTTGGCTTTTTTTTGGGACAAATAAGTTCCCCCAAATTATTGTCCTGGTAGAGTCTTGCCCTGAACATTTTTGTGTGGCAAAATTTCTCCCGAACTATGGCAACCATTGGAATCATGCCCCTTCTGTTGCATTTCGTACATTTTTTAAACAGATTGCCAATGTGACTACATGCCATAAGCATAGTTGTAGTACGAGAGTCTATTTAATTAACTGAATCTAGCCAAAATTGAATTTATTGGCACTAAATATACAAACATTAGCTCTAAGAATGCAGATACATATTCTTAGAATGTCATAGACCACTGTCTATTCATGTATTTTCCACCTGGACTCTCAAATCATGTCACATTAGTGTCACACCAGTGCTACATTAGCAAACTGTCTAAAAAAAAGAACAAAATGCAACAGAAAGGACACATTTTCAATAGTTGCTATTGTTTGGAGATATTTGCCACGCAAAAAGTTCGAGGAACAAGACTCTACAAGGGCAATAGTTCAGGAAGGAAAAATCCCTATTTGTACTTGTTTTTTTTTTTTTCCATTGATACATTTAAAAAGTCAGATTGAACTAATAATAACTTTAAAGAAAAATCTGATTTACATGGTAGAAAAGCAAACTTCTTACTTCGAATCCAGCCGGCCTAACGCAACAGGGATTGTTGGGCCTCCACAAAGTGAAACAGCTTCAGCTCCAGCTACAGCAATCAAGTCTGCCCAAGATACTGGAAAATAATGTATCAGTGTAATACTCTTATCCATTCATTGCTTCTGAAACCTTTGAAAGATAAAAACCTGGTTGTGTAGCTTCCACTCCACTCTTTGCTTTCTCTAGAGTCTGAAAAGAAATGTACAGGTGCAGGAGTTAGTTAGTTTAAGGCAGGATTTTGGTTCGGACACTAAGACCATAACATTACAAATACACCTATATTATCTTGGTATACAACATTCATTGAAGATATGACTAAAAACCTGACCAGAGACAGATAAAGAGAAGGAACTTGCCTTCAAAGGGCCTTTAAGACCTGCATTTTCAGCTCTTTCGAGTTCATAAATAATAGAGCCATTCATACCACCTGCACAAACAAATAAAAAGCTTATGCAATTTAAGCAAAGAAAAACTAACTCTTTCTAATCAGGGTGCGCAGGTTTGGAACCCTATACCGAGGGGCGTTTCCATGCAAATGACAACAGCCCCTTCCTGCTGCAAGGGCTTTGCACGAAACCAAACCGCCCGATCAAGTACCAGTTTCTTCACCATCATAGATCAATATTTTAAACTAAATGTGATAAATTTTCATATTATCAAACAAATCTCTGACACCCATTACTTCAAAATAGATACCTGAATTATCATTGACCTCAAAGGTTCCAGCATCATGAAAAACCAGGCGAAGTACACCAGCCGCCCTGCTCTTGGGGACTACTTTCCTAATCTCATCCTTTAAAAGCTTATTATATTCAGTGTTGCCTGACCTTCATAAATAACATGCAGAGGAAAGAAATTCAGTTGATGCAATTCAAGTAGCTAGAAGCTTGAGACCTTTTAATTTTTTCTTTTGTCTTTAAAATCTTACTCTGCTGCTTGTACAGAGACACTATCCAAGGATTCATACAGACGAAGAAGAAATGGCAGTGTGGCAGTAAACACTAGTCCCCTTCTGTTCCAATTATGACCCCAAACTGCAGCAACAAGAAAACTTTCAATCCTAAAAATAAGTAACTAAAATTTATATTATCATTCTAAAGAAGCTCAAAGATAACACCACTAGACATTAGTTAGACTAGGCTGCCTAAAACAGAAGAACACTGAGAAAATGTCCAAAGACTTTTTTTTCATCTGAACTATTTTCTAAGCAACCAAACAGAAAAACAGGAGGCTCAAACATGAAGAACTAGTGGGAAACCATAAATAAAAAAATTAAGCTTAGAAGTTTTACCTGAACCGTGGTCTGTTGTGGGGCTGGAATAACAGGCTCTGGGAGAAGTGGGACCAAAATAGAAGGTGGAAGAGGGTGAGCGGAGGCATGTGGCGGGATATTTGAATCTGCGGCGGAGGGAGGCAGAGGAGGCCGGAGGAGCCACAACGACGCCGAGGGAAGTAATTGAAGCCATAGCCAGCGGTCTTTTGATACTTTTGAGATTGCGAATTACTTTGTAACTTTTTCCTTGTTCAGACGATGGAGGGACATTTTTCCACACGTGGACAGGACAAGGATAATTTTTAACCCTAGTATTAAATGGATGAGCGGGATAGCTCATTTAAATTTTTATATATTTATATATTTTTATAATATTTTATATGTATTTTATATTTTTTTTTTATGTGTTATTATAATATAATAGTAATTTTTTTTAATTTTATTTAGAATAATATTTAATATTTTAAATAATAAATATTGTGTAATATTACATATAATTTATGATTTTTATTTTAAAATTTTAATTTTAATTTATTTTTTAAATAAATGAGTTTTTCGTGGGGATTCCCCGCCCTAATAAGAGATTCCCTATCCCGCTCCCGATGGGGAATAAGCGGGGGTGGGGCAGGGATGGGAATTAAAAATATAAATTGACACAGGGATGGGGATGGGGGGAGCACTCTCCGCCAATTCCTCGTTCCGTGTGCATCACTAATTCAGACGTTTTTGCTATGACTATTTCTGATGGGCAAGCTAACGGTCCATATAAACGGCGTTATTCCGTATGCCCCAACCCAATCTCGATGAATATTTTGAGTAAAAACAACAATATAGGTAAAAAATTATCCACTAGTGATCTCATCGTTATCCATAATACTTCCTCGCTTTTAGTTTATAGAATTAAAAAAATTGAGAAGTTCTGAGTTAAAAAAATAAAGTCTTTTTTTTTTTTAAATTTGAAAGGTCTTTAGGATTCCAAGTTTTTTTCAAAAATATTTTTTCTAAGGGTAAATAAGAAATTTTCCCCTGAACAATGGCCTATATATAGTCTTGCCCCCTAAAATTTTTTTCATGGCGAAAATCCCCCTAAACTATAGCAACCATTGTAAATGTGCCTCTTATATTGCATTTCGTTCATTTTTTAAACAATTTGCTCATATAGCACTGATATTGCACTAATATGACAGGATTCGACAGTTCTAACAGATAAATATATACATACATAGTGATATAATGACAATTTTTGAAAATATGTATGTGCATTTTCAGAACTAATTTTTGTATGTTTAGCGTCAATAAACTCGATTTTCGACTAACTTCAGTTAGTTAAATCGACCATTATACTTTAACTATGCATGTGACATGTGGCTACATAGCAAATTGCTTCAAAAATGAATAGAATGTAACAAAAGGGGCATATTTGCAATAATTTTCATAATTCAGGGGGTATTTTTACCACAAAAAATAGTTTAGGGGGCAAAACTCTACAAAAATTATAGTTCATGGGAAAAAATTGCTATTTTTCCTTAAAACTAAATATTATATAATAGTTATCCAAACATTATTTGAGTCATAAATACTTAACCTCGATTTTATATACTTGTATATCAATTTTATACACTTCTATCACTACTAGCTCTGTTAATGATTGATTGGGATGACTACTAGGAGTGAGCATCGGTCGGTTTGGGCGGTTTTTTCACAACAAAAAATCCAGAATTCGGTTTTCGGTCCGGATTGGTGCAATCCAAAAACCGACCGAACCAAACCAGTTTAAAAAAAAAACCGACCGTTTTGGACCGCGGTTTGGTCGGTTAAACCGACCAAACCGAATTGATTATTGTTTTTTTTTTTTTTTGAAAGTTTTAGTTAAAAAATTAAAAATTTTGTATTGTTGGAATTCATTTTTGTACATTTTTAAAATATAAATATATAGAACATAATTACATTTACAAATTTTAAAGTTTGAAACATAATTAAAAGTACAAATTTTAAAAATTTTAATAATTAATAATTATATAATATTATATTATTATTTTATTATGTTCGGTCGGTTTCGGTTTTATTGGTCGGTTCACCCAAAATTTCAAAACCGACCGAACAGTGGCGGTTTGCACCGTCGGCGGTTTTTTCGGTTTTCGGTTTAAACGGTTTTGGTTTTTTCGGTGTTCGGTAGGTCGGTGTACACGGTTTTTTTGGTTTTTCGGATTTTATGCTCAACCCTAATGACTACACATGTCGACCTATATCTAGTCTGCGCCATAATTTTTAAAAATCATTAAATAATTTCAAAATAAAAAAAAATAATTAATATTTATTTTAATTAACAAAATATAATAAAAAATTGATTTAAAATTAGAAAAAAAAATATATTAAATGTTAATTTTAATTAATTAAAAACAAAAGAAAAACCAAAATTAAACCTAATTTTGTTTTTCAATCGTTCATCTTCTTCTTTCTTTGAGCTTTGGGGCCGAACACTAAAGAAGAGAGGGGATCACTGGGTATCGCTCAGTTCTTCGTCTTCTTCGTCCTCTTTGGGCTTTGGGGCTGAACACCAGAGAACATAATGACTTTGATCTTCACCGAAACTCATATCAGTCAAGGAAAGGGGCTTCGCGATGGAGGCTTCACGACGGAGGAGGTGTGGCGTCAAAGGGTTGGGCTGTGGTGATTCGCCATTGCTTGTGTTCGTCACTGCCTGTGGCTAGGTTGATCTTGCTACTCCTCACGACAGCCATCCACATTAAAGGTCCAAGTCATTAGTTGTGATACCATTTTTGTTTGGTTTTGTGTAAATCTTGGTTGTAATCATATTTTTTTTTTTTTTTATGTTTAGATGTAGTTTGTATTTGGGATTATGGATTATTGGATATGATTTGTTCTTAAATTTTAACTTGAATTTGGAGTTGATTCTTTTAGCTTGAATGCATGAATTTGGTTTTCAATACATTTATTATGATTGGGGTTTTTAGAAAAAGACAGAGAAGTATCGGTTCCTTTCATGCTTTTATTTTTTGTTTTAGTCTAATTTTTGTAATTAGTTAAGATATTTAGATAAAATTTATTTTAAAACTATAATCAAACCATTGTTTTTAAATTTATTTATTTAATTATTTACTTAATTTTTTCTATTTTAAAAAATATTTAAATTATTTTTAAAATAAAACAAATATCCTAAAAGATGTCATCATAATCACCTCAATCGGCCCTCAACGGTGATAGAAGTGTGTAAATGTAACGTTTGATATTTTTGCTATCGAAAAAAAATTAGTATATAAGTGTATAAAATAAAAAATATTAAGGATTTATGTCGCAAAGATCCAAAAAAAATAAATCAAAACTTTTATTTATTTTATACTTTTAGCTATAAGCAAAATCATAAATTTTGTAAAACGGGTCTTACCATAATTTCTATGGAAAAAATATATTTTATATTAGAACAATGATATACCAATAATATAATATTTAAGATATGTCCTACTAAGTTATCATATAGGTGTGTATAATCTCTTTATATAAATACTCCTTATATTGAATGTTTGGGTGTGTTGTTGTGAAGGTACACAGTACACAAACTTCTAGGAGAAGACTTGTGTCATAAAATAAGATCAAAATAAAATCTCTAAAAAATAAAAAAAATACATGTAAAATCTTTGATTGACTAACTTAAATTAGACAAAATATTTTAGAACTCATGAATAAATTATTTTTAATATCTTGATTAATGTTTGAATTAATTCTTGAATATTTTGAAAAATTCTAATTGCGATTGATATCTTAATTTGGTTGTCCATGATTTTAATACCTTGATTTGTGTTGGTATATTATTCTTTTCATAAAAATATATTTATCATGTTTTATATGGTAAATAATGATTTGTTGAAATAATATTATATTTGACTTATTTTGACTGTGTATTTTCAGGGAATATGTATTTCTTATTGAGAAAAATTCAGATTGAACCTTGTTGTACCCAAAAAATACGAGTTCGATTATATAGCTCGGGGTACAGCTAGCGCGAGATAGATTAAGGAAGCAAGGCTTCAGAGATGTTTCCTTAACTCCGGAGTTAACAGTTCGAGGCAATGTCACTGAGTTCGGAACAACCTAGGATCTTTCAGATCGTCAGAGATGTGAATGACGGAGATCGAGGTACCCAATATCCAGATCGCTTGCATCAAGTCTAGGCATTATCCAAGTCTAACTATCATGTTCCAGTCATATCCAGCTCGAGATTTGCATCTAGCTTGGATGGGAGAATCCCTATAGACTTGGATACCTGTTATGCACAATATCAGACAGGTGAGCCCTTTTTCTTATTTGTTTTTCCTTAAAGTTTTTGGTGTTCTTGAAATTTGGGGGTTTGGTGTTCAAATTCAAAATTTGATAAGTTTGGGTTGTGTGTTAAATAAGAACATGTTTGAATTGAATTTATGACTTGTTTACAGGTAGGAGTCTCATTAGAAATCATGATTTTGGGATTGAATTTTCAGATTTTATGGGCAAAGTTAGAGTTTAGAACTCTAAGGTGGCAAGTTTGAATTTTGGTGTGTATTTGATGTTTTGATGATGCATTAGTGTTGTATATGGATTGTTTTAACTATATGGAGGTTCAATTTTGTATAAACTAGTTAGGAATTCTGTTTTAGGTCAAATTGGTTGGGTCTTGAGGTCTAAAATCGCTGGGGAAAATCACAGATTTATGGGTTTATTGCGGTGGAGCTGCGACACCTCTGGGTGAGCGCCGCGACTTGGATGCGTTCCCTCGAGGGCAAGGTTAGCTCTTTGACTTATGTGGTGTCGCGGTGCTAATACCTTTTCAAGGTACAACTCTTAAGGGTTTCGGGAATTAGGCTCGGGGGCTCAAAAGACGATTCCATTACGCAGTGGGGTGGAATTGGAGATCCCAAGAACTAGGGCTTAGTCTTGGAGCCCTTTATCAGATATAGTTCCTAATAAGTGTACCATTTATTGTAACGACACACGTCACTATGGCTGTGCTTTCTGGAATGACGACTGGCCCTACAAACCAACAAGAGTCTTTCCAGCGTGCTTTGTCCTCACTCGCACGCTTCCTGGGAAAACTTCCCAGGAGGTCACCCATCTTGAGATTACTCCAGGTTAAGCATGCATAACTTTGGAGTTCTCAAGTGATGGGCTAGCGAAAAGAATATGCATCTTGTTGATATAGGTAGTACCCATCAATCCATTTAAGCCCTCTTCAACTGTGTAGTCTCATACCTACACAGTCTTAGAATCATCACAATTTGACCTTCCCCAGGCGATGTGGGATTGCACAGCTTTACCCGATCTTTCCCCCCACGGATCACGGGATATTGACTATCATAATCACCCACCCTTAGGGGTCCGACGTCCCCGTCGGCCACACTTTCGGCTGGGTCAAGGCTCTGATACCATTTGTAACGCCCCACATCACTATGGCTGCTTCCTGGAATGACGACTGGCCCTACAAACCAACACGAGTCTTTCCAGCGTGTTTTGTCCTCACTCGCATGCTTCCTGGGAAAACTTCCCAGGAGGTCACCCATCTTGAGATTACTCCAAGTCAAGCACGCTTAACTTTGGAGTTCTCAAGTGATGGGCTAGCGAAAAGAAGATGCATCTTTTTTATATATGTAATACCCATCAATCCATTTAAGCCTTCTTCAACTGTGTAGTCCCATACCTACACAGTCTTAGAATCATCACACTTTGACCTTCCCCAAGCAATGTAGGATTGCACAGCTTTACCCGGTCTTTCACCCCACGGATCACGGGATACTGACTGTCACATTTATGTTCTGGCTAGAGTTTCTGCAAGGCTCATAGAAAGGATCGCACTCGGGGTTGTTTTGTTTTCTACACAAGACTCGAGGTAAGAAAACTGGCATATGCACCACGAATAATGTAATGGCCTCGACTGTTGAATGCAGTTATAACCATGTGCTGATTCTGATTAGAATGATATATTCCTGTTACTGTGATTGCATTTGTGGTATCTGCGTTATATATTTGCTTGTGTGTGATCGACAAGAGGGCCGTAATCGGCGATAATTATGCAAAATGTAGGTCGTTATGGCAGGGCCATTACGGGGGTTCAATATGCACCTATTTGACATAGGTCGTATAACTTGTTTGAAAGTTAATTCGAATTTATTTATAATCTGTGAATCATATATTTGATTTTGATGCTTAATTGAATACTTGTTTTGCCTAGTTGAGTTTACTTGTTGGGTCTTGGCTCACAGGTGCTTTGTGGTGCAGGTAAAGGCAAAGAAAAATTGGACCAACCATGATTTGGAGGGCTCTAAGGCGGTGTGTACATACTCAGCCTGCTCGACTTCCACGATCAAGATATATTTCGAGGGACTTAGGGTTTTAGTCCAATTTTTCCGCTTAGGTTGGCCATTTTTGTACCTTGGTTATAATTGTATATTATTTTAAACTTTTTGGGATCCCTTGTATGTGTTTTAAACTTTTTAATCACTACAAGAAAAACTGCATTCCATAGCGTTTTTAAAACGCTGTCTTTAACAAATGATAGCGTTATTACAAACGCTATATTATCCCATGTTATTAAAAGTCTGGACCTTTTCATAGCGTTTTTAAATTGTGATGTAAAAATGCTATTGAAAGATATATAATAGCGTTTTAAAAATATAATTAGATGTCAGTCATAGCGTTTTATGTATGTAGTCATTGATTATGTTAAATTGAAAATACTTACTTTTAATAGTGTTTTTCAAACGTTATGCAGAAATGATATTGAAAGGTATACAATAGCGTTTTTAAAATGTAATTAGTTATCAACCATAGTGTTTTTTGTTTGTAGTATTATTTACTTTTAATAGCGTTTTGAAAACGCTATGTGAATATATGCAATAGCGTTTTTAAAATGCAATTAATTATAAGTCGTAGCGTTTTATGTTTGTAGTCGTACTTACTGTGAATAGCGTTTTTAAATTGTTATGTAAAGATATACAATAGCGTTTTAAGAATGTAATTAGTTATCAGTCGTAGCATTTTATGTTTGTAATTATCCTTACTTTTAATAGCATTTTTCAAACGTTATGTAAAGATATGTAATAGCATTTTGAAAATGTAATTAGTAATCAGACATAGCGTTTTTTGTTTGTAATCATCCTACTTTTAATAGCGTTTCTTTATTGTTATCATTAATCATTTTCCTAACATTTATTAATTGCCATATGAACAATTTCATGGCATAACAAAAACTTTTATATTTTTTTATCTTTCAACATATGAATAATTGCAACAAATGATAAACATATAACACGTTAAAAATTATACCTTAACATAAATTCAAATATTCTTAATATGTTCGCTACATAAAGCTAAAATATCAATATCCCAAAAGTACGAGTATATTGCAAGACAAAATACATAAGCAAAAGTTTTAAAACAAACTGATTCATAATTTGTTGATCATGGGCGTCCCTCCAAAATATTACACTTCATTCATTAGTTGTGCACCTGTAAGAGTGAAAAATATATAAAATTAAGAAAACAAATGTAGCCAAAATAGTTGAAAACACATGTTCATTCATTAGTTAATTTTATGCAAAGATACGTACCAAAGATATCTACCAAGAAACAATTGAATTTCATCCATTATGTTCATTTCCTATATATTTTGATGATATAATTAGTTACTACAGCTGATTTTTTGTACTATTTATAAATCATTTTTAAGTTGCATGAAATTTTACCTCATTGTAACTTTATTAGAAGGCCAAGCAACAGTGCAACCAACCGCTTCTTCAATTGTACTCATATGTGATGTTGGTCTCCATAAATATGCAGTAGGTTTCTTAGCAACATCAACCCAAACTCTCATTGCATTAGGCCCAAGACGAAGATGATGCACCTCACATAAAGGATCACTAGAAGACCATCGACCTTCTGCAACAATTTCTCCACTTCCATTCCAATCAAGTAAATTGCAAGCATTGTTTTCAGGAGTGAACTTCAGATTATTAACACTCTGTTACATGATAAAACATATATTTATTTATAGATAATATTGATACTTAAAAAATTAAAAGTGAAATGATAGGTAGTAATTAAAATTGTAGTTACCATAGGAGAAGGCATGTGTGACTCCGCTTCACTTGGTTGAGTAAACCCCTACAAGTTTGAGAATAATTTAGTCATTTATAATTTTCAATGAATAGAGTAAAATAAACAGAAGTCAATTAATTTAATTTACCTGAATGTTTACACTTTTTGCAATAGTATTAATAAGATTCATCATCTCAGACATTTTATTCTTCATCTCACATTGACTTGATTCCAATTGTGAAATATGGTCATCTCTTGCTCTTAGAATAGCTAACTTTGTATTAGTTACTCCCCTCCCATTAGCTAATGATCTACCATTCTTGTCAGGACCAAATATGATAGTGAGAGCATCTTGTACAGTATTCTGTGTTGTGCATGAATCTGGTTTTTCATTTGCAAGAACTTGTAGCTTCTCCTATAAATCATTTCAAGTTGACTGTTAAATAAGTCTATGTGCATACAAATACATATGTTTCTACAAACAAAGGGTAAATTACTTACAATAACTTCAGCAGCTTGTGCATTCACAGGTTCACCATTCTTCTTTGTGTGTGTCTTTAAGAAAGCTTGAACTCTTGTTACATGTTTTGAGCTTTCCCTACTCTGTATCCAAGTACATTTTTCAGAAAGAGAACATATATTTTCTTATGTTTAGCTACCAAAAATATTTATTAAATTTTTACCATGTCATCCATTGTTCGAGCATATCCTCTCCTGCTGCATGTATGTGGGAGTTGTTTCTTCCTCATCTCTTTAAACTTATTGCTAATCGCCTAAAATAAATAAGAAATGAACCAGCGATTGAACATACAGAATACCAAACACTCCAGCAGTAAAACAAAAAAACTAAACCAGTATTCTAGCAATAAAACAGTAAACACAGTACACATAATAGTTTTTCAACAATAAAACAGTAACTATGGCAGCAAAGAAAAGAGTATGTAATAAACACTCCAACAGTAAACACTCCAGCAGCAAAAGAAACATACAGAACCAGTATTCTAGCAATGAAATAGTAAACACAGTACAACTCCTCCTGAACAGGGATGGGATGGTTGGTGGACTGTGAATGGTGATAATAGTGTCTCTTGAATAGCTTTGTCAAATAAATTTAGAAACACATTTTCAAGAAGAGAATTGGAAAAAAATAAATCATTTAAAGTACAAAAGTTTCATGAAAACAGGGCAGCAACTGCTCACATAATTTGAATACAATTAAGCCAATTGTAAATTTGGAATCTGAAATTTGTTTGTGGTTGCAAGAGTTCAAATTTAGAGCATAAAGATATTCTAAAAACTAACCATAATTGTAGTCTCAATGCAGCTCTTGTGAATAGTGATCATTTGATCTGTTGGCCTCTTAACCAAACACTAATATTATCGAGTTTCATCAATTGAATGTGGTAGATACGTTACATTATATGTAAACAAGAAACCCTGTGTATATTCTATATTTTCTCTGTACATAAATGATTTATATGTTAAATGAAACTGTTAACAGGCCTCATATGGTATCTCTTTTTCTGTTTTTGTTAAATTAAGTTTAAATGTGTGAAATGAGTGATTCTGTAAGAGAAGATGTAAATGGATCGAATCTCTCAAGGAATTTAAGAAGTAATCCCAATCCAACGTCCCTATGACTTATATACAATAAGATGGAGTGGAGTAGCATAAAAAAAAAAAAAAAAAAAGACCAACAGTGGTAAGTCAATTTCTAACTGCAAAATTTATGCCCTCAAGTAATGCATAACCTGACTTGACTGACCTCATTATATTTATTATACCAACAAAATCCTTGAGGGTTGACAAACTAGAAAAAAAAAGAGAATATTTAAATGGTAACACTTCTATGGTAAGATTTTTTTTTGCCCCTTAATAAAATTGACTCTGTGTTAATTTATAGGCTAGTGATGCCTATAACCTCTGTGTCATTTCTTCTCTGTAGCCAGACATGTCTTCTTATTGTTTATTCTATTTATGCACTCAAAATTTTCTATATATATTAAATAGAATATATATATATTTAGTTCAAGTTTTAAATACAAGGGAAAGCATAACTTAATGTGTACTATAAACAACCTTAGCAGCAAGTGCAAAAGAATAATGAACTTCTTTTGCTAAATACAACTTTAATGAAAATTAAACCTGCTACTGTTTATAGTGAACACCATGATTATAGATACCAAAAGCATTAAAACTATAATTCATCAATATCAGAGATGTAACAGCTAAGTAAGCAATGAGTGTTTTTTTTTTCTCAATCTTTCTCCTGATAATAAACCAAACTGAAATAAGTATGGTACCCAATTTATTTGTAATAAGCAGAATCTATATAATACACATATCGAAATTTTGGTTACCTGAAATTGTTTACTGGTTTTTTCACGCACAAATACTCTCCATTCAGTTTCTGATTTGATATTATCAGGCTTTAATTTTAGTCGTTCTTGTTCATTTGGTAGCTCGTTCAGCTTAGTAACTAGCCTGGACTTGGAAGATCTCCACAGGTCTCCCATTACTTTCATACACCAGTCTCGTTCCCAATCTTTGTCCACCTTATACCTTGTCTGCATTCACATTAAATATTAATTTATGAGTATTCACCTAAAAATTTTATCTTTTAACACATGAATAAATATAAGTTTAGAACCTGGATTGTTGACCACAAAATATCTTTCATTGATTTTGGAACCTTTCGCCAATCAGCTATTGTGTATGGTACAAGTTCCCTTACAAGAGGACCTATAAATGATGAAAGACTAACCGAGCCTTCCCCTACAGGCCCTCTTGCATTAAACCTTACAGTAATACGACCATCAGGTTGGAGAGCAATACCTTTCAGCTTTGTTGGGCCTCTTTTTCTTTTGTTTTGAGTGACATGCTCTGTAGAGTTAACTAGAAATTCTTCCTGATTATTATTGAGAGGCACATCTTCTTCATGAGCAATAGATTGGCGATGGGAGGACCTTGTATTAGCAGCAGGAGAACCTTTGGTTGATGGCCTAATCAACCTAGACTTGGGTGACTCGTTCATCATAGTTTTTGAATTCTTTTGTGGAGTGTTAAAATCATCTTCAAAATCATTGTCAACAAAATGGCGCAGAGATCTTCTTGTTTTGTTCAGGTTGTGGAGTGGAGATGTTGCTTGGGTTCTACCTAACGCCGTTGCTCGTTGTGGGGACATGTTTTCATCTTCGTTGTCATCCTCATTTGTTGGATTTATACCAAACGCTGCTTCATAAGATCTTTTAGATGCAGGTGGTGAATCCATTACAACTTTAGTAGAGGATGCAAAACGAAGCTTCGATTTCTTCTTCTCTGCCAACTTTCCAAACTTAGCTGCTAATTGCCTCCTCTTTTCTGCCACAATTGCTTTCAAAGCACCAGGTTGCAAGTGAACTTGAGTTGAAGGTGATCCAACCTCCTTTTCATTGACTAAACCTCCATCCTTTTCATTGACTACACTTCCATCCTGCTTCTTTTTTCTAGTCTCCATATTGTACCTGTATAAGATTAAGAGATTAAGAGATTTAGTTAAAAGTAATTTGAAATATGCACTAAATTTGCATCATACAAAAACATGTATTTTAAATATGACAATCACAATGCTCAAGTTAAGGAAACAATTTTTAAAGCAGTTCAAGAAACTTAATAAGTACAATAATAAAAAAAAATCATAAAAAAGTAATGACTATACATTTTATGATTAATAAGAAAATGTTGTACTTTTTAACTTTGAGCAATCGAATTCTCATCATGTTGGTCATCATATATTTCTGATTCGTAGTGTCCTCTTGGTGGAGCCTTTAACACAATATACCAATTTGAATTTTCATTCTCCCTTGCGTAAAATATCTGTTTAGCTTGTGAAGCAAGTATGAATGGTTCTCTAATAAACTCATTTTGTCCTTGGTGTAGGTTTACAAGAGTATACCAATCAACCTTCTTTACACCCTTGCCAACATGTGCCCAATTGCACCTAAATAAAGGGATATGAAAACTGTAATAGTCCAAGAGTATAATCTGATTAATTAACCCATAATATCCTACAACATCAGCCAATTGTGCATCATCTTTAGCACTAGATCTACACATTGTTGTTGCTTCCATATAAACACCACTATTTTGTGTCGTTCTCTCTGCATCCTTAGTATGAAATCGCTGCCCATTAATAACATATCCCTTATAGGATATGACTGCTTTACGAGGACCATGTGCCAATCTTGATAACATAGCATCAAATTCTGCAGTAGAAAACTATAGAAGGAAACATTTTTATCACATAATTTAATCGTAATTTCAGATTAATACAAATTTGATGCTATGTTAAAAATTATTGGCCCATACCTTTTCTTCTAACCACAAGGGAAAAAGCTCAGTATGTTGTTTCCAAAGTAGAGTGTGATTGGTTCTTAAAGTATTGTTATTCTTTTTTAGTTCTTGTAGATGCATCCTATATTTAAAAAAAAAATTAATCACCATCAATAATTAAGCGACAGTGAAATTAGAAGATAATAAGTTTATCCACTCACTCTAAATATTGCTCTGTGACAGCTAAATTGAATAATACATAGCGATGTGCACTAGCTAGATCCTTATCATTTAGTGTAACAGTTACACCACGATGAAGTGGACGACCTTCAAGTATCACATCACTATCATTATATTCGTTACGTCCAATGAAGGAACCTTCGTCATTAGATTGTTTCAAAAATGATGCACAAAAGCGCATTGACTCATCTGCAATGTAACGTTCAGCAATAGATGCTTCGGGATGTGTAGGTTGCATCACATACCCTTTAAGTAACTTCATATATCTACAAATAAAGAATGAACCTTCCTCATTAGTTAAGGGAAATTCATGTTATACTATTGAAAGGTTACTAAAAATATTTACCTTTCAAAGTGATACATCCATCGAAATTGAACAGGACCACATAATAACACTTCTCGTCCAAGGTGAACAACTAAATGTACCATAGAGTCGAAGAATGAAGGAGGAAAATATCTTTCAAACATACAAATTGTTTCAACTACTTCTGCTTCCAATTCTATGATTTCTTTTACGTCAACCACATGTTGGCATATTCCATTAAAAAATTTGCTAAGTCTTATAATTGCCTCTCTTGGACCATCCTCCATCAATCCTCGAATGGCCACTACCAGCAATTGTTGCATTAAGACATGGAAATCATGAGACTTAAGCCCCATCAACTTACGTTCCTCAACTACTACACAGTTACTAATGTTTGAGCTATAACCATCAGGTAACTTTAAATCAAATAACCTTTGGCAAAACATTGTCTTCTCTGATCTAGAAAGTGTGTAAGATGCTGCTGGAAGTCGTATAATCCCATCTTTCTCCACCGGATGCAAGGCCTTCTTGATACCCAAATCCTTTAAATCCAATCGAGCATTAAGATGATCTTTGGATTTTCCATTCAAGCCCAACAATGTGCTAATAATACTATCACACACATTTTTTTCTATATGCATAACATCCAAATTATGATGAACTAACAAAACCTACAAAGATTAAAGACACATCATCAACAAATTGAAGTTACATTTTATAAGCTTAAACTTTCAATTTTAAATAACTTCAAAATATATTAAACTAACCTCCCAATATGGTAGATTGAAAAATATAGATTTCTTCTTCCACATTCCTTCCACCTTATTATCCCGACTCCTTTTTTTGGGATTCATATTTTTTCCAAAATCGTTGGTAATTTGATTTAGTTCTTCAACAATTTCACTACCACTCAAAACTGTAGGGGGGCCCCTTTCTTCTGTAGCTCCATTGAACCATGCTTTCTTAGACCGATATGGATGATCAAACGGGAGACATCTCCTAGTATTTTGGTATGAAAATTTTTTACTATGTTTCAGCCTAGTTGCACATGTATCATTACCACAAATCGGGCAAGCTGTCTTGCCTTTGGTTGTACACCCAGCAAGATTTCCATATGCAGGAAAATCGTTTATTGTCCACAACAACATTGCCTTCAAATTGAAGAAGCTTTTGTCGAATGCATCATAAGTATGCACTCCATTATTCCACAACTTGTTTAAGTCTTCAATAAAAGGCTCCAAATAAATATCAATATCGTTTCCAGGTTGTTTACGACCTGGAATCAATAATGACAAAAATGTATTTTCGTCCCTCATGCACAACCAAGGTGGTAAATTATAGATAACAAGCATCACTGGCCAACAACTATAAGTGGAGCTTAGACTTTTATAGGGGTTAATTCCATCAGCAGCTAGTCCGAGCCTAAGGTTGTGTGGTTCAAGATTAAACTCTGGCCATCTTTCATTAATGGAATCCTAAGCAGGTGTATCCACTGGATGTCGCATCTTCCCATCAATACTTTTATGAGTGAAATGCCACCTTAAGTTTTCAGCCATTTCTTTTGATCTAAACAATCTTTTCAATCGGGGTATTATCGGAAAATACCTCAAAACTTTGGCAGCCTCACCAACTTTAACATTCTTTGTGTGTTTATCAACTTTCCATCTAGAAACACTACACTTTGGACAAACATCCATTTTAGCCTTCTCCTTTCTAAATAAGCAACAATCATTAATACAAGCATCAATCTTTTCATATTTCAAATCGAAATTTCTCAAAAATTTCCTAACTGAGTACATGGAATCAGGAAGTACATTGTTTTTGGGAAACATATCACAAAGGAGTTCTAAAAGCTTTGTAAAACTTTTGTCTGTCCAACCATTCAGATTCTTCAACCTATATAAAGCTACAATTGATGAAAGTTTTGTGTATTTCTCACTCCCTTCATATAAAGGAGTTTCCGCATCCTCCAACTTCTTTTGAAGATCTTCGTTAACAAATTCATCGTCTTCACCACCTCCACATCATCCATGGCAGCAGTCGTGTATAAATCAAATGCATCCATATCATTCGAAACTTCGTCAACTTGAGTATCAATGGGTTGCTCTCCATGGTGAACCCAAATACGATAAGTTGGATCCATTCCGGTTATAACTAAGTGCTCAAAAACATCATCAACACAATGATGATTTAAGTTTCGACACTTCTTACAAGGACAGATAATTTTATTTGGAAAACCATAATTTCTTTCTACCATTTTCACAAAGTCCCATGCCGCATCCGTGTACTCTTTTGTAGCTCTACATATTTTTTAAAAAAAAAGAGATTAACCTTAATATATTTTCTTAGGCCTTCAATATTACTTGAAATTTAAAGTTATTTTTGAAATAATACCTGTTTAGTTTCACCCAATTTTTGTTCAACATTTTCTTCACTTAGCTGCTATCTAAGCTAGCTATATAAGTCCTAGTCTTCTTCATAATAAAAAAAAAAAAAAAAAATCAGATCAAGAGAAAAAAGGACAAAGATATTTAGTTGTTTATAAATTTATTTGCCTTATAGGATTCATACTTTATCAATTGTTCAATAAAGAATATGAGATCAAGTTCGAAACTGGAGTAGAGACAAAGATCACAGTGATCTTTGTTCTTCAACCAATATAATTCTTGTGTTGGTTTCATTATTTCTTTTCTTCTTCTCTATTTAGTTTTCTGGGCTATATTCATTTTGGTTCACTTCTGTTTTTACTAAATTACATTCTGCACTCTACACATTTATTTAAATGTGCCATTGAATATGTTGTTCTAGTTTTGAGAAAGAGTTTCCTTTTAACTACTGACTTCGTTATTTGATCATGAGTATAACATTTAGAACAAGAGATAATACCAATACAAACAATAAATTTAGTTCAAGTTTGATTTAAACAGAATAACAAACAAATAAGATCATTCAATCTCTATAAGCATATAAGCCCATTAAGGATTAAACCTGATGCTCTACAGAAATGTCTTCTCTCTCTCTCTTTAACCTAAGGTAGAAATGTCTTCTCTCTTTATCCGAAGGAAAAGTACCTACAACAATGCACAATATGTTTCAATAGGATTAAAAAAAATATGAGGAACAAGTTTGAGAGAATACAATAATGAGCAAAGGAGAGAGTTATTGTGCAAACATTAAAACAATTAATAGACAAACGAAACCAAATATCTTTAATGGAAATGAAAATTAGTTTCACTTTCTTATATTTAATATAACTTGTAAATACTATAGATAAGAAAATGAAATTCAACACAAATCAACCAAAGACAACAAGTAGCTAACATTCTTTCAATACATATAAATACACAGATATAATAAACCCAACAACTATTTTTTTTAGGAAGACTAGTAGATGTTAGAATTGTAGAACACTCAACAAAAATGCATAAACATTAATATCCTAATATTTAAGCTACAATTAGAACAAGTTTTATCTTTCTTTCTTTCTCTACAAAAAGAAGAAATTAATTAAAATATCTAAAGAATATTCTATTGATTGTTTTTGCATATACAACAGTGACCAAAAAAAATTGTAATAGTATTGGGAGGGAGGGAATGAGCTTGTGAATATTCTTGTTCTTGATGTTGATGTAGTTTGAGTGACATGAAAACATGCATGCACAGACACATTTTGTACATTGATATCAAGGGAAACTATCCATAAACATAACACTTACTTTTTGGCAAGTCCACCCGTTGTTTATGTTCGTGGAGTGAATCCTGAATAACTGAAATTGACGAAACAAATAAGCATCGAGCCTGTGCATCAATATTCAGGATTAGTCCAGCAGAATAAATGATCATTTAAGCTTGTTAAGGCATAAAGGACAGTTACGAACTAGTATGAACAAAAAACGCCAAGTACAGAAACACTATACCAACTTCAACACCAGCAAAAACACTCTCCAAAAATTCAGAACCCGTGTAAATTGCTTTTATTGTACTCTTGTGGTCCTGAAATGATTGAAACAGAACTCATATAAACTGCGTTTATCATTAGGCAAAACTGATAAGATCTTCCTGCTTCAAACAATTGCTAACCCAGTAATTCAGAGAAAAAAACAGCAATAAAATCCAGACCAATCAACCCAGAATTCAATTCCAGCCAGAAAACAGTAAAGAGAGAGAGAGAGACAATTTAGTGCCCATCAAGTGTTCTTGTATCAAAGTTGGTAGATAACTTTAAGATGGAAGTACAACTTTAAGTTTTCTGAATCCAATCATAGTTTTGATTTGTTTTCTTTAATTAGTACCATATAATTCACTCCAAGTAGAATGAAATAGCTCACTTTACCTTTATATTTGGATATTAAATAGAACTCATCATAGAGTATATGACAAAAATAGAGCAAACTCATATAAGAAAGTAGATAATATGCCAATATTGTTTTAGTTAGTTTACATACAAAGTATTGGCTTATAAATGTATAAATCAAAATCAAAAGAACAAAAAACAAGTAAAATATTTTTCAACAGCCCAGAAATTGTCTATTTGATAAAAAATAATTGAGAACAAATAAATAATCCCATCATTTCATCACGAGAGAAACCTCTAAGAAACCAACTCCACCAAAAATTGACTTAATTTCATTTCACCTACGAGAATCTCAGCTCAGTACATTATTAAAATTTCTTGAAAACCCAAATGCTGATATACATAAATTAGATTAATCAAAACATAGATATGGAAATTAAAGAGTAACATTAGATACCTGATAGAGATGAAATGCGGAGAACCAATGAAGATAATTTAGGGGGTGAAGTTTTCTTTCTTTCTTTCCTTTCCTTTTTTCCTGAGAATTCAGGGGAAAAAAAAAAGAGTATGAAGAGCAAGCACTGTATTTGGGTTGAAGATCAACAAGTAAAAGAGGCCAATTTTTCTTCTTTTTTTGAGCAAAGCCAACTCAAAAGATGCTTGGGGGACAAATCATTAGGGCACAATTGGAAAAAACTTGAAAAGGAAGTTGAAATTTTCAGGGAGAGAATTGAAGACATGGAAATGAAGAGAGAGCAAAGTAATGAGATTTTGTCTAAATGCTTGGAGTCTCTTTCATCAGCAAATGTGAGCTTGGAAAGGATCATAAAAAATGTGGCTGTAGAAAAAACTGATGATGATGATGATGTCAAGTTCATTAAAGGCATAGAAAAGAGTGATTCAATGCGTTTGGAATTGGAATTGACTGAAGAGCTATTGGTAGTTACAAGACTTGCTTCTGAGGCTGAAGAGAAGGTGAATGAGTACAAATAATTGAGGAAGAAGGAGAAGAGGGAGTTGGAGAATAGTGTGGTGAGTTTGACAGAGGAGAATAGAGATACCAACAATTTGCTGAGAGCAGCCTTGTTGGAGAAGGAAGCTGTGGAGAAGAGGTTGAAGGTGAATAGCGAGCAGAAGAGAGTTGCCCTTTTGCAGATTGCGGAGCGAGGTTTGCAGAGAGTTGGTTTTGGGTTTATGATGGGAAGTGGGAACACTGAGCAATCACTAGAGAGTTTTTCAGGAACCAAGTCAGATAGCAGTGAGTGTGAAGAGGATGCAATATTTCGTAACTGTTTTTATTCGTATCTATTATATTTTGCTGATTTTTGGTTTGTATTCTACAATTGACTTAATTGGGTAGTTAATAAAATTTATATAGATCTGGCTCCCCATTCCCCATGGTCTGTCTCACCAAATCATACCCGAGAGAATTTTGGTTCAGAATTTATTTTATTGGGTCTAAAATCTGGACTTGATTTCGAAATTCTGACAGGATGATTTACTTATTTGTATGTAAACTCATACTCTGACGTAGAAAATAGGTGAATTTTTACTTTTTAAATTTTAGGTGGATTGGAGATCTAGACATATATGTAATTAAGATAGTGGGGTTGTTGAAAATATATAGAAGTTTCCAGGATTTTGATGAGGTATAAGGGTGTGGCTCTTCTAGTAATTGGGAATTTTAGCTGTGGGTTCATTTCAAATTTTATAGAAATTACTTGACCTGTGCGTTGTGGTGCCTAGTTGAGCTTGTTAGTGATATAAGGTTGTAAATTTTCTATCCTCTCCACGAATAAAAGCCTGGTATGTCTGTACTAAGATTACCTTACTTTAGTTGATTAAGAATGGCCAACACCAATTTCATTATTAGCCTGAAACTGGAACTAGATGATTGACCTTTGAGAATCGGACAAATGTTAAAACTATCTAATTACTGTCATTTTGAAATTTTCTTATTAGGCATCAACTGTGGAGAGGATAATGAAGAATTTACGGCTTGAGATAACTAAGTCGAGGCGATCTTTGGAAGAATCCAGGTATACCCTTTACCATTCAATTACTAAAGAGAAAACTACAACATTTTTAAAAACAATTCTATCTGTTCACATCTTTCTATGCCCTTTGGAGTTTCTTTTTGGTGTTTTCTATTACTTAACATCAGCACTATGCCCAGGTCAGACACCGATTGCAGAGTCTTACAGAGAAACAAGCTCAAATTATTGAAGAAAACAAGTTATACATCAAGGAGTTAGAGGAAAGACAGAGAATTGTTTTTAAAAATGAGTTTAATGTATACAATTAGAAGAAACAAAAATGCATGCACTTACTTGCTGGGTAGAGGTGTATTTCGGAGCTGCTTGATTAACTGAGAGAGAGTGATCGGACGGGAGAGGCACCGACTGAGAGAACTGAGAGAGACCCTTGGCTGTGCTGACTGAGAGAACCGAGATGCGGGTGGGAGAGGCGCTGGGTTCGTCTGGGTTCCTCTGAGAGAGATTCACAGTGAGCGGGTGGGAGAGGCACTGGGTTCGTCGGCGCTGGGTTCGTCTGGGTTCCTCTGAGAGTGATTTACAGTGAGCGAGTGGGAGAGGCACTGGGTTCGTCTGGGTTCCTCTGAGAGAGAGATTCACAGTGAGTGGGTGGGAGAGGCGAGTTCATCTGGGTTCCTCTGAGAGTGATATGGATTATGCTATGGAGTGAAAATGGAGAAAATGGGAGAGACGGGTAACGTGGGAAGAGAGAGAGAGACGGGAATGAGGGAGGGGAAATGGGTTTTTCTTTGTCTTTTCCTTTTTCAATTAAGCTGCTTTGACAAAAAAAAGAAAAACAATAAGCGCCAATGCAATATTACTCCCGCCAATTAAATGAACAGTGTGCTGTATAGATTATGTAACATTTTAATAGCGTTTTTTTAATAATGTCCAAATGCAATGCTATTAATGAAGCTTTTTCTTGTAGTGAATGAAATGTCTAATTCTTTTGACCAAAATTATCTGTACATAAACCATTGTTTAATCTTAATTACACTTTTGAATCAAAATGACTCACTTAACGAGTTAAGCACCATTTTAAACACACAATGTAACCGTCCTAGATTAGTAAGGCATTACAACTTGGTATCAGAGCTGCCAAGGCTTTATGGTTTCTGAAGATGGGCTGAATATGTACGTTCGTTGCTAGAGATAAGCTTGAATCACAATTCAGTAACTAATGTGTTGAATACGTGTTTAACTGTTTACGTAAGTTATATGCTTTATCTACATGCTAAAATAGGGAGAATGAAATATACTAATAGGGCCTGATCCTTGAATGCTAGGTGAATACGGAAGAAATGCTTATTAGAATTATTGTTAAATATGAGTGTGATAGAAATGCTTATTAGCATTGTTGTTGCATGTGTATGCTCTATTTTGTTCAATTTGGATCGTGGGACAGTTTCTGGACATGTTATCATTGCCTGATAAGCCGAGTAATTGATTGTAGACATACTTCAAAGCTATGCGTCCAAGGCAATCAAACAGACTCTGTGGCGAGTATATCGAGGCTAGAGATGATAATCAAGGCCATAACCCTCCACATCCCCCTCAAGGTTAGAAACATGTGCTTCCTCATATGCAAGCAAGACTTCATAGGCAGGAAGAAGAGATCAAGTAGCTGAGACAGTAGGTTTTGCCAGGAAACGCTACCCTGCCTGCACCACCTGTAGAGGTACCGATTCTGGGACAGCCAGAGGTTGAAAACAGGTGGGAACCATTATATGAGAGGTTCAGGAAGCAACACCCTCCAACTTTTGAGGGAGGCCTAGATCCGTTTAGGGCAGAGCATTGGATGAGCATGATAACCATCATCCTTGACTTCATGAGGGTGGCAGGTAATGATAGGGTGGCCTGTGCCACATATATTCTGCGACATGATGCCCGAATTCGGTGGGAGGTAGTCTCCCAAACCCGGAATGTAGCAGTGATGAACTGGGAATAGTTCAAGGAGTTGTTTAATGAGAAGTACTAGAATGATGCAGTTAGAACTGTAAAGGTGGATGAGTTTACTACTCTGGTTTAGGGCAACATGAAAGTAGCAGAATATGCTCTGAAGTTCGATAGGTTGGCCAAGTTTACATTTGACTTGGTGCCAACCGATGTGGCTAGGAGAGAGCGGTTTGTTAGGAGATTAAACCCTATGATAGCATGGGATGTTAAAATTACTTTAGTGCCTGGAGTTACTACAAATGCCCAGGTAGTTGAGAATGCCCTTACTCATGAGAGCGCAGAGGACAATATATGGCAGGAGAGCACCGCTAGGCGCAATGCCCGAAGGGTGGTACCTCGATTTACTGGGTCGGGTAGGGGTGGAGGACCCAGTGATCATAAGAGAAATGCTGCAAATACATCTGATACCCCTGGTTTAGACAAGAGATTTCGAGGTACACAGAGTGGTCATCAGGGTGGAAGTGAGATCTAGAGGAGTTATCTAGAGTATGTCAGGTGCAAGAGACACAATTTGGGAGAATGTCGTGCTAAGGCATGCTTCTTGTGCGACATGGTGGGCCATCTTAAGAAATATTGCCCCCAGTTGAAGAAAGAGGAACCAATGAGGGGTGACAACTTGGTTCCAGCTCGAGTGTTCACATTGACTCAATTAGAGGCCGAGGCTAGTCCCTCTGTAGTGACAGGTCAGATTTTTAGCATTGGCTCCTTTTATACCTTATTGATTGACTCTGGTGCTACGCATTCATTTGTATCTAGTAGGGTGATAGATAGACTTTATAGACCTTGTGATTTGTATGCCTTGGGGTTTGGAACTTTACTGCCTACTGGGGAATTGGTAGTCTCTAGGAGATGGGTCAGATCACTACTGTTAGAGGTAGATAGTGTTGGGCATAGTGCCCTTAAAGCAATGAAAGTAGTTCATTATTCATGAAATTTATAAAATAAATATATTTTTTTAGATAATTAATGGTTATTATTGAATAATATTTAGATAAATATCAGAAAATTCCTAATTCATTAATGTAGCTATAATCTTGTATTGGCACGAGAGGATTAAGATTATAGATAATGAATTAAATAGTCCACAGTTTATATTAAAGTTATGGAATCTTTAATTAAACACTTCTAGTACGGTCCACTAGCATTATGAATACATGTGATCTAGATCCGGATCACTGGTGTAGTATGGCATCTTAGTGGATGTGCTTTATATAATAAGATTGTATAGGACTGAACCAAATATGTATTCAACTCTTTATTAAAATACCGTTTACCATAAAGAGTTATAATCATATCACTCGATGATCGTATGAAAATCGATCTAAATCATGAAGTTATCATGAACTCCTGTTTATGTTATTTGGGTCATTTGATTCACTCGTTAGGGTTTGTCAGAATGATCAGTGTAACGCCCTGGTTACCCCAGAACAGTTACGGTGAATGGTGGACCAGAAATTTGACTCGCTACCCGAGTCCTTTGGTCAAAAACATGCTCTAAGTGTAATTAACAGGTTAAGGTATAAAACTAATAAAAAGGAAATGGAGATTTTCATTACAAGTTGCTCTGCAAAGCTAAACAAAACGTTTACAAGTTGTTCTCAGTACAAAATGGCCACTACTGTTTCAAATTTACAATCCCTCCGACCTAAGCGGCAAAAATAGGGTAAACCCCCTAGTTCCTTTGAGAACTCCTTGGCCGTGGTGGTCAAGCGGCCGCATATGTACACATCACCACGTCAGCTCTCCACTCAAAGCTAGGTGAGCTTTTCTTTCCCTTTACCTGCACCACATAGCACCCATGAGTCAAAGCCCAGCAAGAAAACATAACACTTGAAATTCCGTTTTTTATGATTACCAACTTAATTATTCAAATTAAATAATTAATTGTTGAACTGTTACAGAAATGTTTAAACAGATACAAAGACTGTTTGAACAGAAACCAGATATGTTTAAACAGTTTGTGACCAGAAGATAAAAACGAACATAAAGTAAAGAACACACGAATTTTTACGTGGTACAAGCAATCTTTGCAGATTGCTACTAGTCCACGAGGCCACGCCCAGAGAATGAAATTTATTAGAAGAATATCTAAACGATTACAAAACCAAATTGACTTATACAAATAAAGACTCCCTCTTGAATTTGTCGCAACTGTTGTAATCTAAACTCCTAATCAAATTTCTGAAGTGCTAAGATCTTGAACTCCCTTCAAATCATAACACTTGCACTTTTCCTCCCGAAAAGTGACTCACGAACAAGACTTCTCCCGAAGCTTGATGACCAATGTCCAAGTGTGTTCAACCTGCACAATTAACACAAAGAAAACAATACAGAAGTACACTGTAATAAACCACTAAGAACTTGCTGGACTCAAGTTCTTCACATAATAAAAAGTCTCTCTAAAACTTGAAAAATATTTGGAAAAAAATACACCAAGAGAGATGATCAAAAACCAAAGACCTAAGGATGATTATATACATTTTAGAATCCCTTTAGGTCGTGGAAAACAATTCAGAAATCAAACAGCCAATAAATGGAAAATCTTCCAAAACAAGAAAGTCAGAATCTGTTCAAACAGACTGGCAATCCGTTCAAACAGATTCATTGAACCTGGACAGTTTTTCAACCCAGTTTCCTTAAATAAATAAGGAAACAATATATCCTTTATTATTGCAAGCTGTATACGATTTCTGGGCAACCAAATCAGATAAATGAAAATAAATACTAATAATTTCCATATAAACCAATTTCAAGAAAATATATTCTTTTATAGGAAATTATATATTTATTTTATAATCATATATAGAATAATCTGATTTATATCACAAAACAGGAAACTAACTATTTTCGAAATGTACCAAAATATTACAAAACAGGAAACTACTAATTTCGAAAATACCCTTTTAATTAATTTTGTCATTATTGTCAAATATGTCAATAAAGGATTTTACAACACTTTTCGATAACGTTATCAAATGATTATCATTATAATCACACTGAGCATAAAGCTTTCAATCAAGTGAGTAAACATGACATGAGGTCTTGATAAACCATACTGAGTGACTGACAAGCAAGTCACTGAGGCAAATGGCAGAGTGGCTGCTAGATAAGCCACTAGCCTTCAACAGGTTCTGGTAAACCATACTGAGTGACTGACAAGCATGTCACTGTTTCAAGTGGGAGAGTGGCTGCTAAGTAAGCCACTAGCCTCCAAGCGCTTATTTCATTCATCGACCCTCGGGGTCGGCCTGGCATTAATGCTCTTTGAGTCATTCAAAGCTGATAGTCGATTAGATCTAATCTCTGCTGGCTTGCGTGGTACACGCTAAGGCCGTCCTGACTAATGAGTCAGCGCAATGTGACCAGTGCCCAATACCACTGCCGAACCTGACTAATAAGTCACAGCTTCACAGTTGATACTAGCACCTTTGCCAATTCTGACTAATGAGTCAGTACTATGCACAAGTGAGCAACATATGCTAAACATTCTATATTCAATCCATGTCCATATTTATACAACCAACATGCCTCATGAACATCCATGCATGTCACACTTGGGGTGCAGTTTTCTCACCTCTGGTTCGAGCTAGAATGAATAAAAGAACAACCCTGAGAACGATCAACCTTTTGATCCTTTAGCGGTTACCTGGTCATAACCAATTATGGAATTCCATCAATAAAATGAATAATAAAAGGTTCCCAAACCAAAACCTAACCTCCGGGACATCAAACACTACTCAACCGGGTAGTAGGTTCAACCCCGAGGCCTTAGGCTTGTATCCCCGAGCCAAAAAGCCATTTCTAGCCAAAAAGCCACTAAGGGTCGCGGCCCTCCTTGGCCATGCCGCGGCCTGCCCCCCAAACAGAGGCGCCTAAACTCAGCATCTCCCAAGGGCCGCGGCTCTCCCTGGCCATGCCGCGGTGCAACCTCCAGTTCAGCCAAAACCCCTATTTTTCTTCTCTTGCATTTTCTCTTGGAACCAACCCTTCAAACCCAGTTTAAACACCACCCAAACCTCCAATAAAATCCCTAAACTTGTTCTATATCACACCCTTAGCAAAACCCAAGACAAACCCCAATTAAAACTCCCATCAATTCCAACAATCCACCATAAAAACACAAGCTGAAATCTAACACTAAAACAGAGTACAACCAGAAACTCAATGGATAAAACTCACCTCAAACCTCCTTTGAACCTTCCTCAATAGCTAAACCAGGTCCACCAACTCAGCCCTTTGATCTCCTAGCTTAATTCCACACTTTGAGCTCAAGAACACCAAAGAAGAAAGTGGAGGAAGTGAACGTACGGGAAGGAAGAAGAATGCCCTGTTTTTGTTCTGTTTCTGTACGGTTTCTACAGCCCTCCTAAGTCATATATATCCAAACCCCAAATGACCACAATACCCTTAAGTCACCTTAAGCCTCTAAAACCACTTCAAGGGTAAAATTGGTACTTTCCACTTATCCCGTTAATCATAATTAACGCTTCCCGATTCCCGCTAATCTCAATATTCTCAAACACCAATATTTCACATCACGTTACCCTTTAATGCCCGGTAACACTCTAATCATTAAAACACCCCGAGCCCCGAGCTTAAACCTGTTATGACCAAACCGATAATTAACACACCATGATCATCTCATGCCAAATGGCTCGAACAAACCCACATCATAATGTGGTCTCAAAATATATATCACCAACATGCATCCAAACAAACAATTTACCCTCAACGGGCCAAATTACCATCACACCCCTGTAATTAAAAATATGGACTCACATGCATGCATTTCACATCATATCATAATATAATCAACATATACATGCATTTTATCAATTAATAACACAATTAAGCAAGTATGGCCCTCCCGACCTACTATTCACACCGTTAAACACATCGAAGAATTCGGGGCATTACAATCAGGCTAAAAACTTTTGTTTTGGGGGCTCATTAACGTAGATGGCTGGGGACATGATTTATAGATATGGAATCTGTTAACCGAGATTTTCGGCAACTCTATCAATGAATAATATTTGCTGATAATAATAATGAAAGTATAAAATCGACACAGGGTTTTTACGTGGTTGGGGCGTTAACTCGCCTTAGTCCACGAGTCTATGTATTAGAGCTAGAAGAAGCTTTTTTAATGGAGTTTTCTAGTAATCTCTGAACAGAGTTTTTCGTCCCTTTTTCATTGTTCTACAGCTTATATTTATAAGCCGAGGGGAATCCCGGGTCTGGGCCGGATCCGACCCGGGCCCATCAGAGAAATGGGTACAAGGGGCCCATCTAGTGGAGGCCCAATACAAAAATATATACAATACACGAAATTCAAACCAGCTAAGGCCCAATTGGTTGACCTGAGACACAAGCCTCGCCCGAAAAAATGGCGCTTTGGCTCTGACCACTTCGAGTCACGAGGCTGATTCAGGAGACAAGACCGGTCAGGGTACTTGGCTGCGCAGTCCTGACACATCAGTGAGCAATCCCGAGGCGACCCTTTCTGCAGGCGAAAAGTGGGGGACAATGCCCACGCGAAATGAGGCGGTATCAGGATCCTGGACGCCTGGCCCTTCAACCGGGGGAGGAGGTGATCCAGGTCCGTTTACCATTGCCCCGCTCCATTTACCATAGCCCCGGACCACACCAGGGTCCGGGACAGGAACGCGTAGGCCGCGAAGGCCCGGGCGCTCTGGACATCGCCAGGACCGTTCTTCCTGAGGACGGACCTGGAGGGACGTCCCGGAGCCATCCAATGGGCCTAGTCTGGAGTCCTTGGTCCGTACCAGTCCCCTTGGGCAATATTCAAACCAAGGGACCTTGGGCCAGGCCCATACGCCGAGCTGGTCAACTGATCGTGGGCCAGGGCGAAGGCCCAAAGCCCCTGCAGGAAACGGGGATAACATTTACCCCCCAAGCCTTCACCCGGGCTTGCCGGGAGGAGGGTTGCATTACCCTCGCGACGCTCGCCAAGTTGGCCTCCCCAGTTTCTGCCCCAGATAGGAGACTCGGCCGAAAGGCCGTGGCATTGGCAGGTTGCTTAGTCCGGATCGTTTACCTTGATCCGGGGACGTTTACCTTTGGCCTACTTTAAGAAAATGATACACGTGTCGCCATGTGATTGCTGTAAGGGCCTCGAAGAGTCGCCTAGGCCTCCCAAGGGCCGTTAGGCCTAGACTAGGGTGTCAGTGCACGTCACGAGGTGTCACATCCGCACGGGGGGGGGGGGGCATCATTAATGTCCCTGGAATGAGGTGGACCGTAGGATGGGGCGTCTTTTCGCATCTGCCACTCCTGGGCCGTCGGATTTGAGACGTGAAGGATCCAGATCACAAGGACTCATAAATGCCCCCTGCGCGATTCTTGACCGTCAGATGAAGATGCACCTGAACGTTGGATTGTGGGCCAGAATTTGGGGGCTGGTATAAATACCCCCAGAGAACAACATTCGGCACTTTTCCATTTTCGAACCAGCTTAAGAAAAACCCGAACGCTTGCTAGAGCTTTGCATGTCCGACCTCGCCGACGAAATACTCCACCGCCTGCAAGTTCTGCGCCGCCGCCTGTTTCCTAGAGTCCCAACCTTCGCTCTTCAACCTGAAGGCGCTTCTCGGATTTGTCCCGTCGACGAACTACTGCACCGGCTGTGCTACTTCAAGAATGAGGTTCTGCCATCCTTACGATCAGACAACCACCAGCCCCAACGGTCGACATCACCCAGTAAGTCTTTTTTTTTTTTAACTCCGTTATCAACTTTGTGAACTTATGCTCTTTAGATGCATGCATCTAGGCTCTGTGCGTTAGAATTCGCTAGGAAGGCTGCCTGGTTTGGGTTGCACCGTGCTCGGATGCTTCCCGGACAAGGGACGAACCTTAGTAGTCTTCTCCCCCGATTAGGATCCCGGGGCTTGTCGGGGTCCCGGGCCTGATCCGACGGGACTCCAAGCAGTCCTTAGGATACTCCCTGTACCTTGACCGACTCTTTTGGGTTTAGGTACTGACTGCTTGGTTTTTCTTTCTTTGGTCCCAGATCGTCAGTTATGGCCACGGGCGTTACACTCCATTCCGAAGAAGAGGTCAATAGGGCCCCTGTAGTTGTTCCCGGATCCAAGACGCCCACAGGCAACAGGTGGGAAATGGACGTAACGGTCAACTCGTTCCGGAACTACCGGATGATGCTGCTCCTAGAGACGCGGCTGGGCATCGAATCAACTCCGGGCCTCTTCCACAATCGCATGGCCAGGCTAGAGGAACAGGCGCATACGTCCGTGGATGGATTCAGGGCCTGGAGCGCCGGTCATATTAGCGCGGGAGCTACGCTCCCGCTTCATGACTATTTCGTGCGGTTCCTGACATATGTAGGGATCGCACCGTTCCAACTGTTGCCGCAAGCGTACCGCCTGCTTGCTGGGTGGAAGGTGTTCTGTGTCGCGAAGGAGATCGCGGAGCCTACCCCGGCGAAAGTCTTGTATTTCTACAAGTTGGTGCCGCAAGTCAATGCTAAAAACAAGAGCCTGGATGACTTTTACAGGCTGCAGCTGCAGAGTGGCTACCCTGCTCCTTCCAGCACCTGGAAGCACCCCCCGGATGTCCGGCATTACTGGTTCATGACATCCGGGTTCCTTATTGACAAGAACCCCACACTGCTGCTGGACTTCCAGCGAGTGGGTCAGTATTCCTCCAGACTCTCTCTTTTATTCATCTTTTGCTTCCACCTCTTATTGTATATTCCGGGTGACAGATCCCTTTATTCAAACCCCCCTTACCGAGTTCCTCCTGGAAAGGAGGAGGTTCTATGCCAAGCTGACCGCGGAGGAGCTGGACGTTGGGGGCTATGTCAATGATGACAACCTCCGGCTAATAGGGTTGCTGGCGGCCACCCATACCATTGTCGTCCCGAGCCTCCGGGGCATCCCGTGTGAGAAGAACGCCGAGGTCCGGGAGCAGCTGGCCCTCGACCACATCGCCGAGGTGGTGAGAGCGGCGCGGGCCACCGCAGCCCAACGTAAGAAGAAACAGCTTCCGGCGGAAGAGGCCACCTCGAAAGAGCTGGAGGAGCTTTTCGAAGATGCCCTACCAAACGCCGGGACTCCCGGGGCTAGCGTATCGGGGCGAGGTAACTCCCCTTTAATCTTAACTTATGCTCCCCAAGTTGGGGACTTAGCTAGGGATAGGCTAGAGCCGCCGGGTCCCGCGTTTGGGGCTGATGGGGAGATGAGGCCTTCATCTCCCGTCCCTGTGGGATCAGAGGCACTAATGTTCCTGTCCGGGTTCCTCCAATATGGGGGGTTCCTGACCCCGGACGACGCAGGAGACCGGATCCACTCGTTCGCTTTACGGGAACTGAGTCTCGTCCGGGGCTTATATGAGGGTTCGTCCCGGGGAGTTTTTTATTGTGTATTTTCATCTGTTTTGCTTATCATCCTAACTCCTTTCTCCTGTACTTTTGTAGAGGATTCTGACATGTCTAACCCGGCCAGCGAGATGAGGAGGCTCATCAAGGAACGGTCGGCCAAGAAGGCGGCCAGGAGGCCAAACGTTGTGGCGGGCACGGATCCCCTCCCCGCCAGTGAAACACCCGGGATAGTGCCCTGTCCAGGCGAGGTTCTGGCCGTGGTTCCTTTCCAGGCCGTGGAGCCGGCCGCCGACTTCTCTTCGGACCAGCCCCCGGTGATTGATTTGGAAGCGGGCGAGGCCGTCAGCCGGAGCTTAGGAAAGAGGGGCCCGGAAGTCGATGCCGGGGAAGGCAACCCCGGGAAGAGGCCCCGAACGACGCGGTCGAAAACAGCTGAGGGTCGCATGGGGAAAGTCGGCTAACCGCGAAGGAGATCCCTGCTCCGCCTATCCTTCCCCTCCGCCCAACTCTTCTCGAGGAGGGGGAGTTCGCCCTGCGGGACGAACAGTCCCGGCTGATCAACCGGACCTGGGAAAACGGCCGGTGCTGGAGGGACGATGCTTACAAGGCCCTGAAAATCCATCGTCAGGTCGAGTTCTCAGACCGTCCTGCTGAGTTCAGCGCTCCCCAGTTGATCGTGGACCGGCTAGCTGCCGAGGCGGGCTTCCGCCCCAAGCTGGGCCAAGATATCGCCCCCATGGCTGCTGATTTGCTAGATCAGGTTGGGAGAACTATGTCCAACCTTCAGCTGAAGAGGTATGCCATGATAGCCAACCCGGACGTGCTGTTCATCTCTCAGGCTCTCCGCCACCAGGCCACCGCGGTAATGTTCCCCTCACTTATATTCCTTCTGTCATTTGTTGGTAGTTTTATTTTCTAACTTTTCTTTGTTCCAGGTTGATTTACTGTCCCAGAGGAGTGCCGGTCTAGTAGCCGAGCTTGCCATAAAGATGGAGACGGCCAAGCTGGAGCTGGAGGCGGCTGTGAACCAGAGGGAGGCCGTCAAGGAGACCCTCAGCCGGGAAACGGCCCATCTCCAGGAAGAAGTGGCCCGCCTGAAGGCGGAGCGCGAGGAGATTGGCCGCGCCAAGGTTGGGCTGGAAAAGGAGATGTCCCGGAAGACAAAAGTCGTCGATGAAAGGGCGACGCTCTTGGATATGGCCACGGCACAGTCTGCCTTGGACAAGGAGGAGATCCTGGCCCTGAAAGCCCGAGTCTGCGAACTGGGTGACTCCCTGCTACAGGAGAAGGCGGCGCATGAGACGACCCGTCAGGAGAAGGAGGAGGCTGATAACTTAGTGGATGTTACCTTCGACGAGGCCATCTATATGGCCTGGTGCAAGGATAAGAACATGAACCTCCTCGTCTTCCCTGATCCACAATCAAAGCGTGCCGAATACGAGGCCAAGGAGAGGGAGGATGCGGACCTCCGGGTGGATGCGTTATAGGCCCGTGTCCTGGCCTAGTACTTTTGTTACTGTTTTTGGCTTGTAATTAAACTTAAAACCTTGCTACTTTCTTCGGTTTTTTAAGAAAGCTTCCTTCCATTGTTCAGTAGAGATTTCGATTTGTTGCTGCGACTAACTGATTGCAGGGGTTTAGTCCTGGTTCCAACGGCCGGGACTAGACCCAAATTTTCCAAGTCTCTAGCCTTGGTGCTCGGTCTAGGGCTCCCGGGGCTTGGCTCAACTGGGCATTTCGTCCTTTTCAGTTTTAGGCCCTGGCCTTACCCCGGGTAAACCAGATATCTTTATCTCCCCGGACAACATCCGGGTGGGACCGGCCTTGGGCTCGATCCTCTTTTTATTTAATATCCCCGGACGTCAATTCGTCCAGGGCGGGACCTGCCTTGGCTTAGTCCCTTTTATTATATACCCCCGGACATCGTTCGTCCGGGCGGGACCGGCCTTGGGCTCGGTCCTCTTTTTATTTAATATCCCCGGACGTCGTTTCGTCCGGGGCGGGACCTGCCTTGGCTTGGTCCCTTTTATTATATACCCCCGGACATCGTTCGTCCGGGCGGGACCGGCCTTGGGCTCGGTCCTCTTTTTATTTAATATCCCCGGACATCGTTCGTCCGGGCGGGACCAGCCTTGGGCTCAGTCCTCTTTTTATTTAATATCCCCGGACATCGTTCGTCCGGGCGGGACTGGCCTTGGGCTCGGTCCTCTTTTTATTTAATATCCCTGGACGTCGTTTCGTCCGGGGCGGGACCTGCCTTGGCTTGGTCCCTTTTATTATATACCCCCGGACATCGTTCGTCCGGGCGGGACCGGCCTTGGGCTCGGTCCTCTTTTTATTTAATATCCCCGGACGTCGTTTCGTCCGGGGCGGGACCTGCCTTGGCTTGGTCCCTTTTATTATATACCCCCGGACATCGTTCGTCTGGGCGGGACCGGCCTTGGGCTTGGTCCTCTTTTTATTTAATATCCCCGGACGACGTTTCGTCCGGGGCGGGACTTGCCTTGGCTTGGTCACTTTTATTATATACCCTCGGACATCGTTCGTCCGGGCGGGACCGACCTTGGCTTCGGTCCTTTTTATTATGTACCCCCGGACATCGTTCGTCCGGGCGGGACCGGCCTTGGGCTCAGTCCTCATATTTCACTTATGCCTGGGATGATACCCCCCACAAGTGAGCAGAGACAGGTCTGGGGTCACTTGAGAAAGAAACTCGAAAGGTATTCGCCCTGAGGCATACACTTTTATGGTGACAATAACCCTTTATGACGTTTTGCACACGTCATTTTCATTGTTCAAAAGAGAATTAGCCCTGAGGCGTACATTGCTTACAATGTAAATACTAAACTGGGACGAGTTCTAGGGCTACTGGTAGTATTTACGGAGATGCTCCGCGTTCCAGGCTCGCGGAACCTCGGAACCATCGAGCCGCTTCAAGCGGTACGTTCTGGGGCAGACCTCGTGCTGGATCTCATACGGCCCTTCCCAATTAGGGCCCAGAACCCCTACCCCCGGATCCTGAGTGGCAGGGAAGACCCTCCACAGGACTAGATCATCGGTTTCGAACTTGCGGTTCTTGACTCTGGAGTTGAAATGCCGCGTGATCTTGCCCTGGTACATCTTCAACTGCACTTGCGACTCTTCCCGGATCTCCTCGATAAGATCCAGCGATTCCTGGAGCAAGGCGTGGTTCTGGGTAGGATCATATGTGTCGCGTCGATGGGACGGGACGGTCATTTCAATTGGGATGACGGCTTCACATCCATAGACCATTGAGTAGGGGGTGTGCCCGGTTGATGTCCTTTCGGTCGTCCGGTAGGCCCACAATACGCGTGGGAGTTCCTCGGGCCATTTGGTCTTACAGGCCTGGAGCTTTTTCTTTAGCGTCCCTTTTAGGATTTTGTTCACGGCTTCGGCCTGCCCGTTCATCTGTGGTCTGGCGACTGCCGAGAAACTCTTCACTATACCGTGTCTTTCGCAAAAATCCGTGAAGTGGAAGCTGTCAAACTGCTTCTCGTTGTCAGACACGATTTTGTGGGGGAGGCCATATCGACACACTATGCTGTTGATGACGAAATCTAAGGCCTTCTTGGACGTGATCGTGTTCATGGGCTCCGCCTCGACCCATTTCGTGAAATAGTCCACAGCAACAATGGCATACTTTACCCCTCCCTTCCCAGTCGGGAGAGATCCCACAAGATCGATCCCCCACACTGCGAAGGGCCAGGGACTGTTCATCAAGGTTATCTCTGTCGGGGGGGCCCGAGGGATCTTCGCGTACCTCTGGCACTGCTCGCACTTGCGGACGTAGTCTATGCAGTCTTTCTTCATGGTGGGCTAGAAGTATCCCTGGCGCAGAATCTTCTTGGACAAACTGGGCCCGGTCGTGTGATCTCCGCAAAAGCCTTCGTGGACCTCATGCATGATGGCGCCCAGCTCAGTCCTGGACATGCACCTAAGGTAAGGCATAGATATTCCCCGGCGATAGAGTTTCCCGTCCATCATGACGTACCGGTGGGCCTGGTATAGGAGCTTCCTGGCCGCGGCTCGATCGTTCGGAACTTCCCCGGTGGACAGGTATCGAATTAGCGGCCCCATCCAGGAAGTGGAGTGGTCGACGGTATGGATGGTGGGAGCCCTGATGCTCGGGACGGGGAGATGGTTGACTGGAACCAGTTCGGTCAGTTCGGTTTCTGTGTCGGTTGCCAGCTTCGCTAATGTATCCGTGAAAACGTTCTTCTCCCGGGGAATCTGGCGGATGGAATGCGCCGCGAACGTCTGGAGCATCTCCCTCGTTTGAGTTACGTATGCCGCCATTCTTTCTCCCTTGGTCTGATACTCCCCTGAGATTTGCCTGACTACCAGCTGAGAATCGCTGTAAATTTCGAGGTTTGCTGCCCCTACCTCCCGGGCCAGACGCAGGCCGGCTAGGACAGCTTCGTGCTCCGCCTCGTTGTTCGATGCTTTGAACTGGAAACGGAGGGCGTTTTGTAGCTGGTGCCCCTGTGGTGACACCAAGATGATCCCGGCGCCGGCCCCATTCTCGTTCGAGGCTCCATCCACGAAGATTTTCCAAACGGGCGCCGTTGGGGTTGCGGGGATACACTCTTCTGGGGGGATCCCGGAGCATTCGACGATGAAGTCGGCCAGGGCCTGTCCCTTGATGGACACCCGGGGAACGTAAGATATATCAAATTGGCTCAGCTCCATTGCCCACTTCAGGAGTCTCCCCGACGACTCAGGTTTCTACAACACCTGCAGTAGGGGATGGTTGGTTAAGACATTTATGGCATGAGCCTGGAAGTAAGGTCGAAGTTTCCGGGAAGCCATCAATAGGCAGAAGGTCAGCTTTTCGATCAACGGGTACCAGGATTCGGCATCTAGTAACCGCTTGCTCACGTAGTATACCGGGAGTTGTGTCCTTTCCTCTTCGCGCACCAACGCGGCGCTGATAGCGTGCTCAGTCACGGCCAGGTATAGATACAACGACTCTCCTTCGACTGGCTTCGCCAGAATGGGGGCTTTGGCCAGGTGTTCTTTTAGCTTCTGGAAGGCCTCTTCGGATTCGGGTGACCACTCGAACCGTTGGCTTCCCCGAAGGACGTTGAAAAAAGGGACGCACTTGTCCGTGGCCTTAGAAACGAAACAGCTCAAGGCGCCCACTCGCCCCATCAGGCTTTGGACATCCTTGTGCTTTCGGGGAGAGGCCATGTCGATCAGCGCCTTAATCTTCTCTGGGTTGGCTTCGATTCCCCGGAAAGCTCACTATGAAGCCCAGGAACTTCCCGGAGGCTACGCCAAAGGTGCATTTCTTAGGGTTCAGCTTCATCCCGTACTTTCGGACAACTGCGAAAGCCTCCGCGAAATCGTCCGAATGGTCCCACGACGTCTTGGACTTGACCAACATATCGTCGATGTATACTTACATGTTTCGCCCTAGCTGGGCCCGAAACATTCGATTGACGAGCCTCTGGTAAGTTGCTCCAGCATTTTTGAGTCCGAAAGGCATGACTTTATAGCAATAGATGCCCTTGTCGGTTTGGAAACTAGTGTGCTCCTGATCCGCCACGTGCATGGAGATCTGGTTATAGCCTGAGTAGGCATCCATGAAACTCAAGATTTCGTAACCGGACGTAGCATCCATCATTTGGTCTATTCGGGGGAGCGGGAAACAGTCCTTTGGGCACGCTTTATTGAGGTCCGTGAAGTCGATGCAAGTTCTCCAGGTCCCGTTAGGTTTCGGCACCAAGACCGGGTTGGCCAGCCATACGGGGTATACGGCTTTGCAGATGAAGTTAATGGAGGACAGCTTCTATATCTCCAGCTTGAGGGCCTCGCCCCTTTCCGTCCCCAAAGGTCTGCGCTTCTGGCAGACCGGGGTCGCGTTTGGGTCAATACTTAACGCGTGGCAGATGATATTACGGTCGATCCCGGTCATATCGGAGTGGGACCATGCCAGAAGATCCTGGTTTTCCTAGACTCGGGCGATAATGGCGGCCCGAATGTCCGCCGGCAGGCTCTTTCCCACTTGAATGACCCTGGCCGGGTCGGTTTCGCTGATGCATACCTCTTCTATTTCATCCATTGGCTCCAGGACGCGCTCGTCTCCTATTCCCGGGTCCAGATCGTCCTCTTCCTGGACTACTTGCTCAACTGGGCGGAGGGCCGGCTCAACCGGCTCCTCCCGGACCATATATACGGGACGGGCAGAGACATGGTAACACTTTCTAGCGCTTTTTTGATCTCCCCGGACAGTCCCTATTCCTCTGTTGCTGCACGGGAACTTCATGCATAGGTGGCGGATGGAGGTGATGGCCCCGAACTCGACCAGTGCGGGCTGGCCAAAGATGACGTTGTACGCGGTTGGGCAATCTACCACAACAAAGGTGCAGAACTTGAACGAGTGCTGCAACTCATCCCCCAGCGTCACTGGCAGCTGGACTTTTCCCATGGGGAGAAGCGTATCTCCGTTGAAGCCGTAGATTTGGGTCGGGCAGGACGCCAGATCAGCCTCCGTCAGGCCAATGGCGGCAAAGGCGGGTTTGAACAACAAGTTGACGGAGCTTCCATCATCCACCAACACGCGGGATACCAACTTGTTGGCAATTTGAGCATCTACGACCAGCGGGTCGTGGTGCGGAAAGTGGATGTTGCGGGCGTCGTCCTCCGTGAACGTGATGGGGAGGTTCATCAGTTTAGGGCGCTGAGCCGGAGTTGGACTAGGGCGCAAACTTCTTGGTCATGGTCCAGCTCGCTCAGATAGCGCTTTTGGTCATTCTTCGAAGGTCCTCCTAGGTGGGGTCCGCCCGATATGGTCGCCACATGCCCGTCCACTCGAGGGGGTGCTGCCCCGGAAGGGTAGGACATTCCAGGGCCGGGAGCCTGCGCGGCTATGGTCCCCTGAGGGGCCTGCACTGGAGGTCCCTGTGCATACCCTCCCTGGGGCGGGTATGCACGAGTTGTCACCGGCGCCGTGGATTGTCCGGGGCTTGCTGACATGCCCGGGACACTCACGGGCATTCTCACCCACTGATGGAGGTGCCCCAGCTTGATGAGGTTTTCAATCTCATCTTTGAGCTGCCGACACTCGTCGATGGTGTGGCCCACATCTTTGTGATAGGCGCACTGTTTGCTGGCATCCCTGGGATTCCTTCCCCCCTTAAACATGGGGCTAGGCTTTCGGTAGTGGACCGCTCTTTCTGTCGCCAGGTAGATGTTTTCCGGGTGTCCACCAAGCTGGTGTATTCCAAATATTGGGGCTCGTAGCCCCTCTTCCCTTTTTTGGCCAGCTCCGGCCGGTTCTGGCCCTTGCCGGATCGCTTTCCCCGGGAGGGATTCACGCTTGCCTCGGTTACTCCCGTCTGCGATTGCTGGGCTACGACGGGGGCCATACTGTGCCCTGCCGGCGCGACACCATAACCAGAGAAGTGCGTTGATTGGGCCGGGGCGTACCCCGAAGCGGCAGGGCCGTATACCGTAGGTGTGTAACTGATGCCGGGCGTGACGGCCGTCCCCGGGACTATGGGGGGCGTGGCGTAGGACTGCGCAGGGAACTGTCCCGCACCTCCCGGAATCGTCTGAGGGATGGGGTGAGGAGCCGGGGGCCACTCGAAGGCCTGGATCTGAGCCTCCTCCCAGTTGATGAATCCTTGGGCCCTCCTGATGAATTCTTCCAAAGGGGCGGCTTTACTACGCTGCATGTCATCCCAGAGTGGGGACCCGGCCCGGATCCCCGACTGCAGTGCCACCAGGCGCTGCCCGTCATTGACCTTTGTCTTGGAGGCTTCTTCAGTGAAGCGCTAGATGTAGGCTCTCAATGTCTCCGCGGGTAGTTGCTTAATATTGGCGAGGGCGCTGATTTGCATGTCCATCCTCATGGCGGCCACGAATTTCTTCCGGAATGCCGACTGTAGCCCGGACCAAGTTTGGATGGACCCCGGTTTATGCCTCTTCCACCACTCTTCGGCGGGACCGCCCAACGTGATGGAGAAGCAGAGGCATTTGCCGTCATCGCTGACGTGAGCCACGGTCATGAGTCAGTTGTACCGGGACAGATAATCCCTGGGATTTGTATTTCTGGTATAGGCGGTGAGGCTTGGCATCTTGAACCCCTTGGGCAGTACGGCATCCAGGATGTGCCTCGCGCACGGCTCTTTATCCTCTTCGTCAGAGTCGGTGTCCGCGCCTTCCTACTTGCAGACCAAGCAATCAGTGACCTTTTTTAATGCGGCCATTTTCTCCATGAGCTACTTGGCCATGCTATCCTCCAGGGGGATTCTCTCGTTCCTCCTGTCGTTGATGTCATTCCTGAGGTCGCCGTCTCGAGGGAGGATTTTTTCCTTGAGGGCCCGCTCCTTCCGGGCATTCAGTCCGTCACGTAAATCTACCCGGGAAGTATCGTCCCCTAAACTGAGAACGTTACGATCCTCACGGCGAGATCGTTCCCGACGGTTCTTGTTGACCGAGGCACTTGGGTGCAAAGACCTTTCCCGCCCGTTTGGCCCTGGGGCGTGCCGGGGCTGCTCGTTCCGTGGCCGTTCTCCCTGCGGATCGATTGAGCGGCCTCGTCCTGGGACGGGGCGCACCTTCTCTTTCCTAGGCAATGGCCGTGAATGTGCCCCGACTTTCTCTACGGGGGTGGTGTTCTTCCGGGTCTTCCTTCGCTCCTTGTCCGGGACTTTCGGAGCCGTGTCGGGAAAAGGCTCTGGGGGACGGATCGAGCTGGCACCCCTGGGGCCCCCGGCTTGCTCTTAGGGAGCGGGTTGTTGCGTTTCTGGAAGTGGGCCAGCTGTGGGGTTGGCTGCTGGGCCCTGTGCGGCCATAAGCGCCTGTAGGGATCGCAGAGACTCCTGCACCCGGCGGTGCGCCTCCGCCTGCTCAGCCATTCTGGCTTCCTGATCCAGGATTTGCCGCCTTAGTCTAGTCACCTCCGCAGCCTGCTGATCGTCACGGGGGATTCCAGGATCCACGGCTTCATTGTGATACTCCTCGTTCTCCTCCTCGTAGTAACCTTCTTCGTTTTCTACTTCATACTCTGCCTCACCCTCGTAATCTTGTGACTCATCTTGGTGAGACGTCTGAGGAGGCACGTCCTCTGGCAGGTCCTAAGGGATGTGCTGAGAAGGCAGCGGGTCTCCGTTACCTTGCTCTGGGTTGGTAGGGTCGAAGGTGGTGTGTTGTGTGTTCACCATCGTAGTAAAGGCCTGACGTTGGCGCTAACTTCCTTCAGCTCTCAACGAAAGCACCAAACTGTTAACCGAGATTTTCAGCAACTCTATCAATGAATAATATTTGCTGATAATAATAATGAAAGTATAAAATCGACACAGGGTTTTTACGTGGTTGGGGCGTTAACTAGCCTTAGTCCACGAGTCTATGTATTAGAGCTAGAAGAAGCTTTTTCAATGGAGTTTTCTAGTAATCTCTAAACAGAGTTTTTCCTCCCTTTTACATTGTTCTACAGCTTATATTTATAAGCCGAGGGGAATCCCGGGTCTGGGCCGGATCTGACCCGGGCCCATCAGAGAAATGGGTACAAGGGGCCCATCTAGTGGAGGAGGCCCAATACAAAAATATATACAATACACGAAATTCAAACCAGCTAAGGCCCAATTGGTTGACCTGAGACATAAGCCTCGCCCGACAAAACGGCGCTTTGGCTCTGACCACTTCGAGTCACGAGGCTGATTCAGGAGACAAGACCGGTCAGGGTACTTGGCTGCGCAGTCCTGACACATCAGTGAGCAATCCCGAGGCGACCCTTTCTGCAGGCGAAAAGTGGGGGACAATGCCCACGCGAAATGAGGCGGTTTCAGGATCCTGGACGCCTGGCCCTTCAACCGGGGGAGGAGGTGATCCAGGTCCGTTTACCATTGGCCCGCTCCATTTACCATAGGCCCAGACCACACCAGGGTCCGGGACAGGAATGCGTAGGCCGCGAAGGCCCGGGCGCTCTGGACATCGTCGGGGCCGTTCTTCCTGAGGACGGACCCGGAGGGACATCCCGGAGCCATCCAATGGGTCCAGTCTGGAGTCCCTGGTCCGTACCAGTCCCCTTGGGCAATATTCGAACCAAGGGACCTTGGGCCGGGCCCATACGCCGAGCTGGTCAACTGATCGTGGGCTAGGGCGAAGGCCCAAAGCCCCTGCAGGAAACGGGGATAACAGAATCCAAGCCTTCTTCATATGAAGATTGAATAATGGTGTAACATCCAGCAAATTCTACCATGAGAATTTTAAAGGAAAAATAATACTTAATTAAAAAATGATTTAATTGGAAAATTATGAAAATTTTATTCAGTGTTGATTTAATTATATAATGGGATAATAGATGGATTTATGTCCCAAATTATGTATTATTCTTTGAAATAATTAATAAGTGACATTAAAATTTAGAAATTGAGAATAAATTGAATTTGAAGAGTTTTACTTTTGTGAAATTGTATTATTATTTATTGGGAAATAAATAATAAGAAATCTTTAAATTGATAAATGAGATGTATCAAGATTTGAATATTTATGTTTTAAATTATGAGATTCAAAATAAAAGAAATTTTGATCACCCCATTGGTATATTATTATTGGAAATAAATATCAAGATGTTTTTAATTTAAATAAAAAGAAATTGTGATAATTAAAAATGAATTAATATATTAAAAATCAGATTTTTTTAATTAAACAAATAAGAAAATTTTAAAATAAAATAAAAATTTGAAACCCTAAAGCCTTTTCTCTTTCTCTCGGATTCCCTCTCTTTCTCTCTCTTCACAAAGCTTTCTCTCTCTCTCTCTCTCTCTCTCGTGTCTCGTCTCTACCAGGCCCGATGGCCACCTCTCTGAGCTCCGACGACGATAGGCGCCAACCCAGGAGCTCCGCCGCACACCGAAACTTCGACCCTCGCGAGCCCAGTCCTCACGCGCAGCTTAAGATCCTCAACTGAGCCTTCAAAGTTGCAGCGATTTCATGAACTCCGAGAGCTTCTGTGTGTTTTCTAGCGATCTCTGGCATTGTCCGCGATAATGAGTGGTATGGTTGAGTTGAGGGTGTCAAGATGAGCACTACCCCAAAAAGGATCGACCTTGAAAGTCACCGGAGTTGAGGGAAAGGTTTGCCAGAATCAATGGTGATTCCGAACCTTTAAGTGTATATCCAAGCTTGTTTGAGCTATTCCAAGAGAAACCACAACCACCATGATGATTCCCGAGCTTTGGGCTTCGAAGCCCAATAACTGTTTTCCCAAACCACCATCGTGGGGTGGTGGTTGATAACTCTACAAAATAAAGTTATTTTACCACTTTTTATGTGCTAACTGTTGCTTAATTCTTGAGTTTTTAATTGATTTATTAAGTTTTTAAGTAATTTTAAATTTATTAGTCTTATTTTGATTTTATATAATTTTATGTGTTCTTATAGTTATTTTATTGTAAAATGTTGTAGTTAATTATTTGAATTATTGTTGTTTAATTTGAGGTAAAAATGTGTTGTATTATTGAAATTAAATGTTAAAAATAAATTAAGTTATAATTAATATTTTCAAAGAATTAACTTGATTTATTTTATTATTGAAAATATTAAATTTTAATTTAGTTTAGATTATTTTGTAGGAAACAATGTTGTTTTTGGGCTCTTGAAAAGCAAGGAAAATGATGAAAAAAAGGTGGTATTTTTGTGAAAAATAACAACGGAGTGTGGCATTTCTGAAGCACCAAGCCCAGCCCAGCTCTTGCTCCAGCCCGCCTGCCTCCAGGAGCCCAACCCAAGGCCCACCCGCCAGCATCAACCCAGCCCAGGCGCCAGGAGCTCTCCCAGCTGAAGCACCCACTGTCTCACCCCTGCCAGCATCTGCCTCCACCAAGCCAGGCCTACGCCTGCCAGCAAACCACCCAAGGCTTTTCTCCTCAGCCAATGCCACGCCCAGCTGCTCCATCACACTGTTCAACTGCTGCTTCCCTTCCTCAACGCCTGGTTCAGCCTCCCAAAGCCCATCTGCCAGCCACCAAAAGCCACAAAGCAGCCCCCATGCATGCCATTTTGTGTCTTGAGCCCAACAATGTCCCATTGTCCATTTTGTTCAAAAATACCACTTTTTACCCCACTTTCTACATATTTTACCCCAAAACATCATTATTACACCTTATATTTTACGCCTATTTACCATATTATAATTAATTTAATCAATTCAATTAATTTGAATTGATTATTTTAATACCTCATTTTTTGCTATAAATATGGAGTTTTGAAGACCATTTAGGGTGTCCATTTGGAGGGGGAGGTTACCATACCAAAAACTCTACACATTTCAAAACCTCTCCATTCTCTTCATCTTCTTCTTCTTTTTGGTTATTTTCTATGTATTTTTAGAGGATAAATTTGGGGGTTCATCCTCCAAATTTTCCTATTTATGTTTGTAATTTTTAGTTTGTATTTGCTATTCTAGTTATGTGTTTCTAATCTTTTTAAGATTATTAAGGTGATGATGAAACAATATGTAACTAGATAGTATTTATTTTGTATGTTGATTTCCCATTTTGTGCAACAAAGTTTATGGAATTTTCTTCTTCAAATATCTTCTTTCATCTTAAATATCATGTATTTTGGATTGTTAGCACATATTTAAACTTTGTTATTCATTAGTGCAAATACATAATATTCTTTGTGTAAGATGTGTCATTAAATTGTACACATCCATGCTTAGAACAAAAATATTATGTTTTGCCTTATAAATAATGTTCATTGATTTATTTGTTATTTCATTAGATTGATTTACACTAAATGCTTTGAAATTATAATTTAGAAAAGTGAAGAAATATCCTATCTTTTTATAATTAATTTGTGCTTAAAATTATAAATCTATTTTGAAAATGATAGTTTGATTTATTTTAACTATCACTAAAACTTGGAAATCAATATACTAATAAATATTATTAAACTTACATTTTGTGGATTCTAATCCTTAATAATCTTATTTTACTATCTTGATTCCTACTTTTGATTTATGTTATATATATTGTCTTTAATTTCTTTATTATTATCTTTTATTTTATTTTTATTATACAAAAATCTCATCAATCTTTGGAACTAGGTTAGAATTTATTAATTTTGATTTAAAATAGTTTTCTTTTTTTTATTTTAGACAACTCCTTTGGGTTCGATCTCGTGCTTACACGAACACTATATTCCATATACGATTCGTGCGCTTACGAGTATAAATATTTAAAACATACCCGTTTTGGGTCGATCAGTGGTGCCGCTGCCGTCGTCGGAGCTCCAATGGGAGTCTTGGCCAGCTGCCACTTTTGGTAGTTTTGAGGTTCGTCTCGAGCTCCCAACATCACCCTCAAGCCCGTTGCACTATCCCGAGCACTATGGTATAAATTCCTAACTCAATTTTTAATTATTTTGAGTTTTGAAATAATATGTGAGTTAGGAAACTAAAATGCAATTGTGTATGTTCATAGTATATTAAGAGTTAATTAGTATAATGAGTTGAACTGTGATTTTATTGGACTGCTCTGGGACTGTTATATGCCTTGTGTGCAGATTTTCAAAATTTAGGGATGTCCGATTTGCAGCTGTTATGTTGTTGTTTTTCTAGAAATTTACGGACTCGTGCCAAGTTAATTTTTACAAAATTCACTCTTTGTTTTAGAATCAATTAGAATAGCGATTTATAAATATTAGCAAAATATGAATATGAACTTTAAGTTGTATTCTAGTATTGCTTAAGTCTAGAATACTACTCTATTAAGAAGTATTATAAGCAACATAATAATATGAGTCATTGGTGCGAGTTTCATGATAATTTCAAATTGATATCCAAGGAAATTTATGATTTTGAAATCCTTGACATAATTTTAAAGATAAGTCATAATCTTTATAAAAATGAAATTTGCAAATTGTGAGTTATAAATCAATTAATGAATAATTCCCAATAAATTGTTGGTTAAGAACTTGAGCACTCTAATGGGAAGTCATCTGGCATTTAAGAGGCAAATTATGAAGAACAATTTTATATTTGAAAATAAAATAGCGTCTAGATGGATTTTGTGTACTGGAATTTAAAGGAAGTTTTCTATTTTGAGTATAATTACTGCTATTAATTATATTATGAGTATAATTATTGTTATTAATGCTTAAATAATATGTTATTATGATATTATTGGTATGATTTTTATAATATTATTGGAATTATTATAAAAAGGAAAAATGGTTGCCTTATGATTTTGAGTGGATTAAAAAGAAAGAAGCAAGTAGTTTTAAAATTGTTTAATTCCAGTCTTTTTAAACTTAAGGTCTTGGATCATTTTCATGACAATAATTACTATAAATGAAACCAATGAACAATATTATTATCACGATTTGATTATTCTGACTTTTGTATTAAAAGCAACAGTTTCTAGATGAAAGAATAAGTTAATGGATTCCAAATAAAGCAATTCAAGATTTAAAAGCTTGAAAGTGAAGCTATTTGTTCTAACCACTTGAATCTAAGCTAATGAGTTATGGACATAGATAATTTATTCCTGAGTGTAGCCTTTGGCTCCTAGCCTTCCTTTGAAAGTCTCCACTTTCCCATCTACACCATTTTTCGTCTTGTATATCCATTTGCACCCAATGTGCCTGACATCTTCAGGTGGATGTATAAGTTCCCAGACAGAATTGGAATACATAGATTCCATTTCTTGGTTCATGGATTCTTACCATTTCTCTTTTTCAAGATCATCCATTGCCTCTTTGAAGGTTAATGGATCATCCTTGTCTGTATCAGAAACATGGACATGTGCCTCATGTTCGTAGCAAACATTTTGTCTCACAGTCCTCCCACTACGACGTTGCACCAGGGTTTCTTTTCCCGGAATAGGTTTCCTCGGTTTGTCGTTTATCATTTAATGATGAAGATGAAAGTGATGGAATCTTATTAGCTGTGAGTTCCTAAAAAACTACATTGTTCAATACACATGCTTTAAAGGGCACTAATCCCAATCAGAGAAGAAAATAAAATCCAGAGCGCAGTGTATTATATAAGTAAACGGCTGGTAGAAGCAGAATCAAGGTATCCTGCCATTGAGAAACTAGCCTATTGCTTAGTTATGTCATCATGAAAACTGCAACCCTATTTTTAGGATCACCCAATAACAGTACTCACCGACTAGCCTTTGCTACAAGTATTGCAAAAATTAGAAGTTGCTGGTCGACTACTTAAGTGGGTCGTGGAATTAAGGCAATTCAAGATTACCTACCAGCCCTGAGCAGCAATAATAGAGCAAGCATTGGCTGATTTTGTAGCCAAGTTTACTGAACTTTTAGTTACCCAGCAAGCATTCATAGCATAAGAACAAAAAGAAGAAATCCCAATCTGGAAGCGGTTTGTTGATGGTTCATCTAACGAGCACAACTCCAGAGCATATTTAATTCTTATCACATCAAAGGGACACCGCTTTCATTGTGCACTTAGGGTTGGCTTCAGTACTTTAAACAATGAAGCTAAATGCAAAGCACTGCTTGCGGGATTAAGGCTAGCAGAAGACGTCAACGCACGATCACTGGAAGTCTATAGTGATTCACAAATGGTGGTGAATCAAATACTAGGAAAGTATCATGCTCAAGGGTTGAAAATGGTTGCCTATTTGAACAAAGCTAAGGACTTGTTGGAACAGTTTGAAAAATATACTTTGCAACAAGTACCTCTTGACCAGAACTCCAACGCCGATGCACTAGCAAAGTTAGCTAGAGCAAAAGATGTTGATACACTAAACATTGTTCTGGTTGAGCACCTAGCAACTCCTAGTATACAAGAAGAAAAAGACTCTACCCTAGTTATTAACGCAGTCGATACTTGGATGACACCCATCATACAATATCTCGAACAGAGGTTATTGCCCGCTTGACAAAATGAGTCAAAAAGACTTCAGAAGCAATCTGGTCAATTTATATTATTCAATGGAATCTTATATCGATGAGGATACTCACTACCATTATTATGATGTATCACCAAAGAAAAAGCTAAAGAACTCTTGAAAGAAGTACATGAAGGGTTTTGTGGTGATCATGCTGGGGGGCAGAGTCTTTCGAAAAAGATATTACGACAAGGGTATTTCAAGCCAACTATGAATGAGGATGCTATGGAGCTTGTACGAAAATGTGATAAGTGTACGAAAATGAGCTTGGCCAGAAGAACTGCCTGAAGTGCTCTGGTCGCATAGTTTTGGTAACTGGTTTACCATGTGTGCAGCGAAAAGCACGGGGTGTTAGGCCCAGAGATTTCAAAAAATATATATTTAAACAAACTTTAAATAATCGGATCCAATAACTTTCAATACATTAATAATAGAGAAATAAAAGATGAGAATTTACCAGTTGAAGAACTATCAAGAAACATCACTATCTTTTTGTATCTCCAACGAACATCCAATCCAAAGCAGTTCTTCAAAATACTCAGACCAAGATCCTCCGAGATGTATCTCTACACCTCAAGACATGTGTGGGCACGTAGAGTAATGGTAGGGAAAAATTTCTAATTCACAAGATATTCTCCACACATGAAATCTTGGAATATTAGGTCTGAGACAGTTTTTAGGGATAGAGAAAATAATACGATCTATTTTCTTTATGTTAAAAACTATTTCCATCAGATAATTTTTTAAGAGAATTAATTAAAATTTTGAAATTCAAAATTTTGAAATTCAAAATTCAAAAATTCAAAATTCAAATTATAAATCAATTATAAAATAATTAAATAAATATAAGAAATATCCAAGACCCACTCTTGGACTTTGTTACATGCCAACTACAGTGCATGCACTATAGTTGGCGTGTAACACATCCCTGATTTCAGGAATGTGTTCCGACCATTTTCTTTTAATTATTATTTAATAATTATTTATTAAAAAATATCTAAACCGGATAACTTATTTATCAAATTATTTAAAGAATAAACATCATTTCAAATTCAAATCCAATTTGAATTATGAGAAATATCTTTTCACTTTATTTAAATAAATAAAGCTAATTAATTATCTTAATTATTTAAATTCTATTTTCGAAAATTATATTTTAATTAAAAAATAAAATTTGAAAATATAATTAATTAATTTATTAATTTCAAAAATTAATATATTAATTAATTAATTTGTCTCAATTATATATTTGACCTTAAAGAACAATTTTCTTCCAAATATGTTATTTTCTTGATTTTTCCCAATTTCAACTCTTATCTTGAATAGTGTTGATAGAGCCATCTTGGGGACCTATAGACCTATAATTTCAAGATCCAATCATTTTAGATTATTAATTAAAACTCTTTAATATAATAACCTTAATTTATTAATCTCAATATTATTTCACTTAAAAAATAAGATTGTACTATTGTAATTATAGACATTTATTTATTGAATACTTTTAAATAAAAAAAATGTACATCGATTTAATCACTACATACAATTTAATCCTTTATTAATGGTTCATAATTAAAGTATGAATGAATCACCATTTAACTTATTTAATTATATCTTGTTTCCTCAAGTACCATTAACTTTACTAGTGAATGTAAATTCATAAACTGATTTATGAATTTGAGCTCAATAATCTTTCAATTCCAAAAGGTAACCCTTAAGAGAACCATTATTCAATTCCTCTCGGAAATGTATAGATTCCATATCTGTATATTATGTCCCCAGCCATTTATACCAATGACTTCCCAAAATAAATTTTTTTAGCCTGATCATTCTGACAAACCATAACGAGTGAATCAAATAACTCATATGCCATAAACATGAGTTCATAATAACTTCAGGATTAAGATCAATTTGTATATGATCATCTTATTGATATATTTAATTAATACTTATAAAGTAAATGATATGATTAAGTATTAATAACATATTGGGTCTTGTTCATGTATAACCACTTTATACAAAGTATCTCCACTAAGATGTCTTACTACATCAGTAATATGGATCTATATTACATGTATTTATAATACAAGTGAACCGTACTTACAGTATTTAATCCAAAGATTCCACATAACTTTGTTTTACTTCGAATTTTTTAAATTCCTTCCCTACAATCTTAATCCTCTCGTACTGATACAAGATTGTAGTCACAATAACGAATTTGAAAATTTTCTGATATTCATATAATATTATAATAATAATAATAATAATAATAATAATAATAATAATAATAATAATAATAATAATAATAATAATAAACAAACAATATATGCAAAAATTAATTTCAATTATTTATTTCATAAAACATTGTTCAAAACATATGCTGTAAAGGGCACTAATCCCAACATATAGAATAACACACCGAACAGCAACTGGCCACACACCATTTTCTTTGGCATATGGGTATGAGGCTATGCTACTAGGTTAATTAGACCCACCACCACAGGAGGTTAACATACAACCAGAATGCAAATCACCAATTGTTAATGGAATTATTGGACTTTATTGAAGAACATCGAGAGAAAGCCCAACTATGAGTGGCAGCTCATCAACAAAAAGTCGCTCAATATTTTAACTCAAAATTACGCGAAAGAAAGTTTGTTGTGGGCGACTTAGTACTTAGAAGAGTTTTTCTCAACACTCGCGACTAGGCTGCTAGGGTTCTCAGAACAAATTGGGAAGGCCCTTGTCAAGTCGAAGAAATCCTCCAACCAGGAACATCAAAACTTGCTCGACTAAAAGGAGATCTCATTCCTCGCTATTGGAATGGAGAACATCTACAAAAGTACTATAAATAAAACATCGCTTTTTCAAGGGGTGGCTTGTATTTACACGTTTATTTTTACAAGTTTTGAACAAGGGCTAGTCATATTTTGTCTGGCTGCTTATAAATGTAAGATCATTATGATCGCTTGTATAGACACGAATTTTGTCCATTTTTTACGAGAAATAAAAGGAATTGTGCGCAACTAGTTATTCTTGCCAATTATTGTATTTTTTACAAGCATTTGCTCTTCAAATGTATTTTTTTGCTGGATTCATAACTATTTATAAGTTACATGAGCAATTATGTTCGAACAGGTACGGTCTATGGCAAGTGACCGAGCACCTTAAGCCCCTCGATCACTTGGGGGGCATATAAGATAATAAGACTAAGCAGAGCATCTGAAAATATGTAAACACATAAGCAAAATAAGGGAAAACATGCAAAAACACTTAGAATACTTTTTCAAAATTTTACATTTTGCACTAAAATATAAAGTGTTGTGCTAGGTTCGGTCATACGAGCAAGTGTTATAATTGTAAAAATGTATAATGCTATAAGAGATTATCGTTACACCGCGAGCAGTACTGCTCGGATGTAATTAGAAAAATAAAAGACGAACTGTCTTAGGAAGTATATTGTCTAAACACCACAAATAGGTATGCCGGATGTTACAAAAGAAAAATTAAAAACTAAGTTATTACAATAGAAATTACTGAGCATGAGGGGTCTGTTGGGGCTGCTGGTCGATGGCAGTGCCAATCTCGTCCTCTCCATCGATGTCAGTAGCAAAAGAGATCTCTGGAGAGGCATACATATTATTCTCTTCAAACAATCGAGCATAATACATCTTAAGCTCTTCATGATTTTTCTGCTTGGGAATATAATCAAAGTTGGCATTTTGATTATTCTTCCAAAACATATAAAATCAATTGAACACCGCACCCTGGAACTGCTCCAAGTTGCTTTAGTTTGTCTCCTTAAGTTGTTTCAACATTTTTATATTTCTCCATCAACTTAGCCTCCTTTTACAAGTTATCCTTCGCCTATTTTAGCTCCTCAGTCAGAGCTTTAATAGTGTCGGTCATAGTTTGCTTTTCAGTGGCCCATCACTTCTGCTCCTCGACAAATTGGTTGTTCTCTTCTTCAACCTGCCTCCAACCATTGTTAAAGGTCAAAACGGCCTGGAATCAGCAAAAAATCAAAGCAAGCAATAAAATAAAATCATATGTACAAAAATTTGAAAGCAACAAAAACAAATGGTATCAAAAACTTACAATGAGGAATTCATTAAAGATCCGACCAAGGACCTGGTTGGACTTCAAAGATGGAAGAAAAGCAAATGCCTGTTTGCTCAGTCGATGTTTGGCCACCTTGTTGGGCTTGTTGATGGTCGAGCTAGTGGCATTACTCAACATCTCAACAATGGAAGAAACATCAGTCGGCTCGGGTGTAGACTCTGGCTGAAGAGATGGCAGAGTGTTAGTTCAAAACAGCAGAGGGGTGGCTTCCTTGGTCGGGGGTGACCTCTGCAGGTCGAGGTTTCTTGGCTGGAGGAGCCCCACTCATACCACCAACTTCTCTTGTGCTCGATCTTTTGGTGTCGGCAGCAACACCACCTAAAGTGTATCTGTCAAAGGCCTTTTAGGGCTGCATGAATACAATCAGACAAAAGGTTAGTCAAACATATATGAGCATAATGAGAAATAAAGATAAGCAAAATTCTAGTGTGAATACCCAAACTATGAATATTGGTCGTTACATTATCTAAATTACTGCTACCATGAAAACATGCATTATCTGTCTAAAAAAAGTATGAACCAAAGCTACTGGTCGAAGAAATAAAGTCGCCATCCCTATCGAACAAGTTATTTGGGATGGGCAATATTATAAGAAGTAAAGAAAAATTCCTACCATTTTCACCTCAGGTGACGAGTAGTCTACCCGACTAGGGTGCTCAGGCAATTTTTGTTTCCCCTTGCCATGAATGGGGGGGATTGGTGCTGGTCAGGGGATTGCACTGGGCTCCCTGATATTGACCCCAGTTGCCCAACGCCTGGTGTAATGCCCCAAATTTCCTAATAAGGTTTAGAACCTTGATTAGGAGGCCGGGAGGGCCATAATTGATTTATTATAGTATTTAATGATTATATGCATATTTACGTAAATTATATTATTATATGATGGTGAATGCATGCATATGGGCGTATTTATTATTATAAGGGTATTTTGGTAATTTGGCCACTGTGGGCATAATTGTATATTTTGGGTGCATGGCTGTGATTAATTATTATAGCCACATTATAAGGTGGATTGGTTCGAGCTAGTCGGAATGAGACGATCATGGAATGCGAGTGTTCGGTCTAGTCATAATGGGTTTAAGTCCGGGGCTCGGGGTGAGTCTCGGGGTGAATTTAATGATTAGAGCATTACCGGGAATTAAAGGGTAATGGGATATGGATTATTAGTGTTTGAGGTTATTGAGAATAGCGGGAATTGGAGGGTGTTAATTGTGATTAATGAAATAGGTGCGAAAGGACGGTTTTGCCCTTGGTGGCTATTAAGGTTTTATTTTAGACCTAAGGGTATTTAGGTCCTTTCCCCTCAAAGGATATATATTAGCCATTAAGGCTGTAGAAGAGTAATAAAAACAGAGTTTCTTTTCCTTATCTCCCGATAGATTTTCTTCCTCATTTCTCTTTGGATTTTTGAGCTTGGTTTGAGGAATTAAGCCAAGGAACCAAGCTTAGCCAAGCTAGGGTTATGCTCCACCATTGAAGAGGGTGAGTTGCCGAGATTAAGGTGAGTTTCTAGCCACTAGAACTCTTGAATTTGCTCTGTTTTCTAAGTTAAGTTTCAGCTGGTTTTTGGGTTGGGAACTTGGGAATTGGTTGGAGTTTTGGCTAGGGTTCTTGGGGTTGTGGTCCCTAGGACATGTGGGGATGGTCTTTGGGTTCATTTGATACCAAAAATGGGATTTGGAAGCATTGGATTCGAGTTAGAATTGAGGAAGTCGAAGAAGGAAGTTCAGGGGTGGTTCTGTCTGGGGGTAGCGCTACAGCGCCCATCAGAGGGCGCTATAGCGCTACACAGGGCTTCTGTAAGGCGGTTGTGGTTCTGTCTTGAGCGCTGGGGCGCTAGAAGGGCAGCGCTGTAGCGCTACCCTGTTCCTTCATAACCCTATTTTGGGTGTTTTTAAGGGCTTTTGGCTTGGGGTTTCAATCCTTAAGGCTCGGGATCGAATCTACTCACTATGTGGGCATGTTTCGAGGTCCCGAGAGTGGGGTTTAGGTTAAGACCCTATCTTTGGTAATTTTCATTAATTGGAGTTTGTATTTGGTTATGACTAGGTGACCGCTAAAGGATTAAGGATCGATCGTTCTCAAGGGTCGTTCTTGTTTCCATTTTCACTCGAACCGGAGGTAAGAAAACTGCACCCTGTGTATATGTGACATGCATGGCTATTATTGATGCATGTTGGTTGATTATTGAGTATGACATGCATGGCGATTATTGATGCATGTTGGTTGATTATTGAGTATGACATGCATGGCTGTTATTGATGCATGTTGGTTGATCATTGAACGTGACATGCATGGCTATTACTGGTGCATGTTGGATTGTTAAGTATGATGCATGTGATGCACGAGAAACATATGATTAGGACATGCTTTGCATACTGGGTATGATGTTGTTCAGAGCTTGAGCCTCTGTGTTTATGCATGGTCCCAAATTGTACTGAAACCTGTTAAGTAAGCGTGCTGAATGCCTTGTTTATGGATATTGGACATGTGATATATGTTTGGTGGCATGGTTTACATGTGTATGGCGCTGACTTATTAGTCAGAATCGACAATGGTATCAGATCCATCTGTGAAGCTGTGACTTATTAGTTAAGTTCACCATGGGCTGAGCACTGGTCGTGTTTTACCGACCCAAGGGTCAGGGGTGGCAGTGCGTTGTGAACGCCGGGCCAACTAAAGATTAGATCTAATCGAGGTCGGCATTGAATGACTCATATGGGGTATTAATGCTGGACCGACTGGAAGGTCAATGAGAACTATAAGGGCTTGCCTGGTCTACGACCAGATGACTATAGCCAAGGTATATGACCCCGGTGACCATTTGTCACATGGCTAAGGGACGTTGTCCATAGTTTCGACTCTAGAGTCGTGAGGAAGGTTATGTTGGTGACTAATCACCTTGCACCTGTCCTAATCAAACTTAAGAAAGAATCACTTATCGGTTATGCCCTGGTGACCCTATCGTCACATGGCTAGAGGGAGCGATGCTCATTATTGTGACTTTTGGCTATTATCACCTATTTGCTTGGACTGATAGTCCTGAATGGTTACTATGGTTATTGTTGATATTATATCATGATTATTCTGTGTTTTCTTGCTGGGCTTCGGCTCACGGGTGCTACGTGGTGCAGGTAAAGGCAAGAGGAAGCTGGACCATCCTTGAGTTGGAGAGCTTAGGTGATGACGTGTACATATGCAACTGCTCGTCCGCCACGGCCGAGGTTTAAAGTAGAACTAGGGTTTAACCCTGTTTTGCTGCTTAGAACGGCCTGTTGTAAATATTTTTCTGTAATAGACTCTGAAACTTTATTTTCGGGATCCCAGTGTATATATTAAACGTTCTAGTGAAACGTTACATCCTAGCCAAGGTTTTTAATCCCTAAACCGCTAATCGTACTTAGTTCACGATTTTGGCCAAATGATTCGACTAGCGAGTTGAGCACTGTTTATAAGGCACACCGTAACGGTCCCTGGAGTTTGTGGCGTTACACCTGGGGGGTTGTGAGACATCTTGTGACTGATCAAAGGGTATTTTCTCTTCAGTGTCATCGCCAGTGGCACTCCCCGCAATCGGCTCCTTTGCATCCTGAATCGGTTGCAAAAGTTCGACCAACCTAAAGTTATTTACCGTGACCAGTTCTTTAACACGTATCTCTTCGTGTGTCAAACTGGTTAGGAGGTCGCCCTTCTCCATCATGGCCTGAGTAGGCTCTGTTCAATATCTTGGGCCTAAATTAAGAAGGATAAAATGAGACATTGACATAAGAGAACGACCAACAAAAAGAAAAGATTGGGAAAAGAATAAATTACCTCCCCAGGTAAAGGACATGATGTCCGCGACCAGGTCCGTTGTAAGGAAATACTCTTGATAGTATTTCCCTATATTGGATTTGTAGGTGGTGTCAATGAGAAAGGTGTGGGATGTTTCTTAGTGGTAAAAGAGAAGAACCTTGTGTTATTCTGGTTAGGGTTCGACTTGAGATCAAATAAATAGTTGATCTCATGAGGAGTAGGTTCGCGCGCATCTCATATGGTGGTATAGGATATAGAGTGTTGATATTACTTTATATCTGTTTGGGGTTATTTGGAAGGGGCGATGTCGAAATAGTTGGCAACCCCCCTAAAATAATCGTGAAGAGGTAAGGTTGCCCCAGCCTCGATGTTGTACCTCGACCAAGCACTATAAGCACCTCCAGGCATATTAGCCCTCTGATCATCAAAGGGCCTGTATAAGGTTATCCCAAGAAGCCCATACTTCTTGGGATATTTTGCCACCATCCTACTCGATACCAGACTTGGTAGGGCAATGTACCATGGTACACTTTCTTTATGAACGCCGACTTTGGAAATGGCGTGGGTAAGAAGCAGCTCAAAAGCTTGTTTGGTGGTTTTTGGCTGAGGATTAGATGTGGAGGCCTCAGCGTTGGCTGCATGGTGACCAATGTGAGGATCTTGATTCTTCTTTCTCTGGGCCACTTGTTTTACTTGGGTCATTAGTGTCTTGCGCTTTTTTGACTTGCGCTTTGGAGGGATGGTCGATGGATTTGGTGAAGGAGAAGAAATATGGGTAATAGGAAGAGTAGGCTACTCGAAGTCTTCGAACAGTAGAGCGAGGAGGTCTTCGTTTATTGGCCTCTCGCCTCCCTAGTAGTCTTGCATGAATATCTAAGAAGAAGAAGGGGAAGTGAGAATTTACGACCAATAGAATGAATTAAATTAGGAAGGAAATAAAAACTGCTCGTGGAAAAAATTAAGCATTTATCCGACCAGCAACATTTAACGGCAAACATATTTCAATATGCAAGCAACGAAGAGTTTAGATCAAAAAGTGGAAATGAAAAGTTTTCTTTTCATCTTCATTACAGGCGGGAAAAACCCAGATTTCCTATAATGCCCCAAAATCAAAGTAAAAATTCAATTTTAGACCTAAAACAATTTATACTACCATATTTAAGCAGACCTAATTGCTCTACACACTTACACCATACATAGTATGTCTTTAAACCCCATAATTATACATTAGAATCATCAAAAACTTCAAGAATATCAAGAACACCTTTCAAGTTCTCCACAGAAATTGCAAGTTAAAAAAATCATGGAAATCAGGCAAGATAATACAAAGAAAATTCTAAAAAAAAACAGAGGAAAGTAGTACGAGAACGTACTTGGAACGACAATTTACGGAGAAATTCTTTGAAGTTTGCTTGAAAAAGCCTTGGGTTGATCACAAACTAGTTACGTTTTTGCATTGAAAGCTAAGTGTTCTTGAAGAGAGAGAAAGCAAAGGTGAAAAACAAAAAGGTAGAGTGCAAGGCTTTATATACTCTGTTATATTATTTTATAATATAATGTAAAATTATATTATATTATAATATAATGTTTTAGATTAAATAAATGTGACATAGAGTGTCACATATTGTAACATATAATAGAGAGTTACATTATTTGGATATATGTGAAATATACAAACATGTAACATATTTGGTGTTACAAATTCATCACAAATTTGTAACTCCTAAATATCACCCATTATTGTGTAGATTTGTTGTTACACAATATTGAGATGAATTTCTTAAAGCCATATGAGAAATGGCTGATAGAGATGTGATTTTAACTCCCATAATGTGTATGGAAGTTACAAAATCAAGTGGGAATGAATTTGGAACGTTTTGGAAAAGTTGGAAAATTGGTTGCTGAAAAAACGTCTTAGGCCGCGGCTCAAGAGGCAAAATAGGCAAAAAATAAACCGTGGGCCGCGACTCGTGTTTTTCAAGCCGCGGCCTGAGCGGCTGACACCATTTTCCATACTTCGGTTTTTTCCAATTTTGAACGTTTCCAACAGCCAAGTAACTCCCAAATCTCTATTTTAATTCCATAAAACACCCAATTAATCATTGGTAACAGCCATGGGGATTGGTGGAATTTGAAATTCAAAGGGTGTCTCTAAACTCTATAAATAGGAGCCTAATGCTCACTTGTAAGACACACCATTTCTATCCACTAGAGCACTTGGCTAGAAACACCTTGAGGCTTGATTATTCCAGAAAGCATTTCCAAAATCTGTGAGAAATCCCTTAGTGCTTGAGTTAGGGGGAAATAAGCTTTTGGACAAAGGTTTCAAACCTTGTTCAAGTTGGTGATCCCCAATACTCTTCACTTTGGTTGTGTGAGTGAGAGTTCTTTGTTCTTTGTTCTTATTCTTGTTCTTTTATTCTATTGCTTTTCTTTTCTTCTATTATTCACTCTTTTACATGTATCTTTTGTTTTAGAGTTGTAATCTCATCTATATCTTTTCATTATACTACTTCTAATTTATTTGTATATTTTGTCTTAGAGTTGTATTTTCTATTTCTATCATCTTCTACCTCTTTCTTTATATTTACATGTATCTTTTGTCATAGAGTTGTAACACTTTTTAATCAATCAATATTTATTTGTAATATATTGTCTAGAGTTGTAATAGTATCTTACCAATTCCATTGAGGCAGTATTATTTTTCCTAACATACTCGAGTAGAGCAGGTGAAAAACCATGATCAGAAAGGTGGTTTTCGAAGCACTGGGAAGTGTGAAGTCCTAAGTTTTTCTCTTAAAAACCGTAAAATCGTGATTATTTACCTTTTCAAGAAAAGTACAATTAAGAGGACAGGTTAGACTTTGCTGATCGATTAAGTTTATTTGATGCTGGTCACATCATAATAAACTTGGAGGGAAAATGTTTTCCCTAAAAATTAGTATGATGACGTGGCGCAAGGTTATGGCACGTGGTAGTCAAACGGTAGCTTAATTAATGAATACCTGGTCGACCCTCGATCAGACATGAGTAATTGTTTTCTCTTATTGATTGGATCTAAGGGCATATTGGGGTAATTACTAATCAGGCTGGTCAGTGAACACGACCAGAACTGCTCAGAAGGAACACGAAAAATGCTCAGAATTAGTTAAGACAAGATATTTTATGTAATATTCAGTTAACTTTTATTATTTTACTATCATTTATCACGTAAATTATGTAAGGCCACGACCCATTTATATACATTCCTAAGCCTATAAATAGAGGTCTTAGTGATGCATTATTTCGGACGTTGTAATTCTTAAACTTCTAAGAGAATTTACTTTTCTAAGTGCATTTATACACGGTTTTTGTACTCTCTTAAACTCACGAAACTCAGTTGATCCAATTCATCTGATCAGGTTTTGAGAATTCTACATAAATAAAGGTACTAAAGTGGATGTAGGTTATTACCTTTTGGGGCTGAATCACTATAATTTTTTGTGTCATTTATTATTAAAGTTTAGTTCTCATTTTACGTTATTTAATTGACTCCGTGTCGTTGGCCAGATTTGTGGTCAACACAGTCAATTTGAATTCTCCAATAAAAAAACCTATGTCTCATTACTCATTCTACTATTCTTTTATTGATTATTATTATTTTTTAAAAGGGATATTTGCAGTTGCAGCGAAAGTGCTAAATTTAAGAGATATTTGCGGCGAAATTACAAAAGTTATAAGTAAATTTCACGCCATGGTACCGGACTTAATGGCGAAACAAAAAGATGTACAAAACTGCACCAAACACATGGACAAAATGTACTTTTGCTGCCAAAAAAATAACGCAGGTACTTAAGTGCTACAAATACAATAATTTAGGTAATTTCACCGCAAATATTAATTTTTAAATGAATTAATATGTTAATGTTATGTTTGGTATGGCGGAAAAGTAAGAGAAGAAAATCTATGTGAGAAAAGCGGACATAAAGTAAAAATAATTTTGGCAAAACTTATGGAATAATAATAGGGAAATTTTAAGTTCTATGCATCATAACATAAGAAATATTTTTAATATGCCAACTTAAACACTCCTCCCAGTAATGTGCCCCCAACCATATTTTGGACAAAAATACCCATTTCATAAATACTCCTCTCATTAATGTGCACCTGTTGACCCTGATTTTGGCCAACTGACACGGAGTCAAATATGTTTGATGTGGACAAATGCGTTGAAATGAATGTGATGACAAAAACAATAAAGAACACGAGAGTTTATAGTGGTTCGGCCCCAGAATCTGGTAGCAACCTACGTCCACTTGAACTGTTATTGATATAGGATTCAAAGGAGTGATCAAAGAACTAGTGTTCAATGAGTTTCACAAACCTCTGAAGAGCAAAACGATATATCAAATAGAACAACTCTAATCTTAGATAATCAGAAAGCCAAAAGTCCCTTCCTTGAGCTATCTTTCTCTATTTATAGGCTCACGGGGGATTACATTAATTTGTTACAGATATTCTTTCTTAAATAATCGGATACTCAGGAAATCATGGGAGTCAATCTCGGGATTGACTAAAATCTTTATAAAATTATCGTGAGACACGCGGAATGTGTGACCATACTAGTCGCAGGTAAACCTCAACCGCCTTTTTCTTCAATATCTTTACTGGTCGATACCCTAGCAAAATTTCGCCAGGTGTCAGCTAGGTGTCCAGAAATCACTTGCCACGTCATCCGTGCCTTTTTTGGATAACACTTGCTCCCCAAGTTTATTTATTACGAGCAATAAATAAACTTTTGAGGAAACGACCCTTCGGTTACCCCACCAGACCTGTCAGAACAATTCGTGCAATCTTGGAAAAAGCAACCTACCCTTGTCTAATCACGACTTTTCGCTTCCCAAGTAACCTTTCGACGGCCATCACCCTTCCCTATGCTTCGAAAAAGGGGAAACTGATGATTACTTCCTTTTAATGCTTACGGACAAATATATATATATATATAGTCTCTTCAAAGTCTCCTTTTTCTTTTTACGCAAGCCATCACTCTTTCAAGAAACCCTAATACCAGAGCCCCTGTCTTCATCTAGAGATCGTCCTTCGGCGTTCCAAGATTCAGTCTGTGAGTTCTTCGACGCCCGAAAATTTTCTCAAATCTCCACGACCTTTATCCTGGCAAGTTTCTGGACTCTTATGCCTTATATTTTTGTCGTGCATGCTTCTGTAGACTGTCTATTGGGTTCATTCGCTTCTGGGTCGAGATGCATGTTAGCAAGGGGTTTTAATGGGTGATACTGTATTGAATGATTTTTCTCTGCCATTAAGGAGTTACGAGTTAGTTTGAGAGTTGAGATCACGACTTTTAGGACGTAAAACCGAAGTAAAAATTCGATTTTTATGCTGGCTGAAAAACCAAGTTTTTCCCGCCGTAAAAGGAGTTGAAAAAGCTTTTTCAAAAGTCTTTTTGCTTTCACTTTTGATCTGTTTCTCAAACTGCTCATGCGAAAACTTTTAGTTTTTTGTTAGAATGATGCTGTATAAAAGCTGAACTTTTATACTCGACCAGCGTTATTCTAAAAAACTTTCAAAATTCTTCATCCTCACCTCCCCATTCTTCTGTTCGCAGATTTTAATGCCGGATTTGTGGGGAGGTGAGCGGCCCATCGACGACAATCTTCTTGCATAGCTGCTTGAAGGCGAAGAACAACCTGCCGACCGAGTTCACGAGATTCTGTTTTCCAGAGTTTCTTCTAGACTTCATCCATCACTACCTCAAATGGCCCGCTCTAAGTCCTTAGGAAAGAAAAGACCTGACCCTGAAAATAGTCCAAATTCTCCTGCCCAGCCTGATTCACAGGCTAGGGTTCCCTCGACCAGTGGTCGAGAAAATGTTGCCCCAGACCCTCGTATCCAAGTCAGGGCCCGTCCTCGACATCAAAACCTTCCTGATGTCGAGTGGTACCTCTCTCCTACCAGCCAAGTGACTCCCCGGATGCTTGCCAATTATCGCAGGAAGTATCCTCTTATAGGGGTTAACCTTACAATCCCTGCTGCTGACCAAAGAGCTAACCTGCTAGGGGGTGTCTATAGCGCTTGGTCCAGGTATCATATAGAGGCGGGGGCTATCCTCCCTCTACATCCTTTCTATCAGGGGGTGGCCAACTACTTTGGTGTTTCCCCTTTTCATATTACCCCAAACAGATATAGAATGCTGGCCGCACTCTATATCCTCTATAAACTCAAAAAATGGCCAGAACCTACCCCTCATGAGGTCAACTTCCTCTTTGACCTTAAGTCCAACCCTCAACAATACGGGACAGGCTTTTTTCATCTCTGTCACCAGGAAACAAACCGAACGTTTCTGAGTGAGACTACTTTCATTTCTAACGTGGGGAAATACAGTAGAGAGTATTTCCTCACGCCAAACATGACGACGAACAACCTGGCCTTCGCTCGAGGAGGTAAATGTTACTTTCACTGGTCGATACTTTTCCTTAGCACATTCTCCTGCACGTCTCTAAAGTATATTGTGGCTTTCAGGACCATGGTTACGTCCGAACCCAACACCAGACACGGTGTTGAGGTCCAATGCACTGGCCAGGATGGCAGACGCTGAAAAAAGCGTTAAGTCCTTAGTCACTGATGAAAATCTGAGGTCATCTGGCCTCCTGGCTCCTCGCCATGAAACAAGAGGACCCGTGGTGGCAGAAGCCACGACCAAGGGGGATCCCGAGTAGCAACCTCCGGCGTCTCCTCCCAGAAGGAGACCAACGGGGGTTACGATCAGGGAACCCACTGGCGTTCCTTCAGCAGAAAGGCCTTCTGCGCCCCAAGGCAAGGGGAAACAAAAGGCAACAGAGTCTGTCATAGACTTGGATGAATCCTCAGACGAAAACGGTATTGTTATCTTGCTTTTAAATAGCTTGTCAATTCCCTGTCACTTGTTTGACGGGGACGACAATTTTATGTATACTCCAAATCGAGGGCCAGACTTCTTCGTGCCAGATAGTGAGTGTTTGATTAATAGAGTCAGTAGTATAGTGACCAATAGTTGTAGCTCGGGCATTAAACTTTATGACCTCTTTTCTGTTTTACCATGAATTTTCATCCGCCTTTATCTTAATGTCTGCATATTTTTCTTTATACACAGAGATGGCTACTCCCAACGTTTTCAATCTGTATCAGGCTCAGGAGGAAGAAGAAGTTCCCCTGGTTCGACGGAAATCATCCAGCAGGCACAACGGCGAATCAAGCCAAGGACCCCGGCCAAGAAGTCGAACAGATGATCTTTCCAAGGACGTGCCTACTGGACAAGCTTCTACCTAGCCTTCTACTCCTGCCGAGAAGGAGGCTGCCCCTGCTGCCAACCCTACGCCTGCGGCCCAAAGAGAGAATACCCCGCAAGCAAAGCTTCCTGGGACCAAGCTCTCGAACCGCTCCCTGCGATCAGCTAGAGATCGCCTTGCTCATATCTTAAAGAACGACCGTTGCAGGGAGGCAATGGCTGAAGCTGAGAGTATGGGGGTTGACCAGATCCTTAACCGGGCTCTTAACGAAGTGGCCAGTGTATGTATTTTTCCTCTTGGACTTTACTTCTCCTTTTTGCAGTATAGTCTAACTTTTATTTCCTTGACTGCAGGCCATGCTGACAATAACTGCCGCTCGGACCCGTGCCTAGGTTACCATCGAACAGGCTCGGGCAAAGGCCGTCGAGGAGTTCTAGGTGAAAGCCACCGAGGAGCTTCAGGCGGCAGAAGCCAGGCACGCTGGGGAGTTGGAGGTGGTCACCCAACAGAAGGATGCTGTGGTGGCAAAGCTGGCGGAGGCTGAAGCTTCTCAGGCAGCTTTGAAGAAGCAGAAGGAGGACTTCCAGGAATCCAGTCGGATCCAATATTGTAACACCCCAATTTGCTAATAAGGTTTAGGGCCTTGATTAGCATGCTTGGAGGGAAATAAATGAATTAACATGTTTATATATGAATTTGAATGAATATGTGATTAGAATGCATGTTTAGGTGGTATAAATATGCATGTGAACCCCGTTTGTATGTTAGGGGTAAATTGGTAATCTTAGCCCGCTGAGGGCGTAAATGTGTTAATGGTATTACGTGATTTGTACCACGTGAGTGTGGTGATAACAGTGTGATGCACGTGCCGAGACGGTCCTAGGGAGCTAATTAGTTTAAAGGTCACAGCGGGATTAAATACCCGGCTCGAGAGGAGCCTCGGGGGGGGGGGGGGGGGGTATTTTGGGGATTTTGTAAATTGAGTTCTTGTGAGTTAATGGTAACTGGTAATTTAGTAACTTGTGTAACCATTAGTAACTGCTGAGAGTAACAAGCTGTGATAGGAAAATGGTAGAATTGTAATATAGATATGAAATGACAAAAGAGCCCCTGAGGTTTAGTTAGGAAGGGATATTTGAGGAAGGGTGGAATAGTCATTTGACAAGATAGATAACCTTCAGCATAAGGAAAAAGGAATTTACGTATTATACTTGGTGATAGTTGGTTTATGCTAAAATTTAAGACCTAGAGATAGAGTAAAAGAGGAGCTGAAGAAGGAAGCTGAATTTGAGTCGTAGGAGGAGAATCAAGAGGTTTGAAGTAACCAAGATCAAGCTTAGGCCAAAATTGTTCAGAGGTAAGAGTTTGTGTTATGTTTTTTCTTGAGTTTAAGGTTGATTTTCAAGGATTAAGTGTTGAATTTAAAGGAAATATGGCTGGTTTGGCTTGGAAGGTTCAGTTTGGATAATCAAGGGAGGAGTGGCTTGAAGTTGGGATTGAGGTGAATTCAAGCTAAATTCTTGATTGAGGTAAGGGTTTTTATCATGTTTGAATTTCGTATCTGGTATGATTTGAGATTTTAGAGGCATGGATTATATTTTTCAAGCTCTGGTTTAAGTTTTGAAAGCTATGGTTTAAATTTTAGGAATTTGAAACCCAAGAGTGGATTTTTGGGTGTGATTGAGTTTGTTTATGATGTTTATAGGCTGTTAAGGGTTCATTTGGGGTTTTGAATTGATTTTGGGGCTTAGGTACTTGTTTGGGTTGAATTGGAGTTGTTTTGGCTCGAGAAAAATGCAGGGGAAAACCCAGAAATCTGGGTTCGCGTAGGGGCGCCGCGGCCCTGTTCTTTGGTGCCGCGGCGCAGGCTTGCATCAGGATCAGGAAAATTTTCTGGGTGCCTAGGCCCTTGATGGGAGTGCCGCGGTCCTAGGCAAATTTTGACAGTGTAATTTTTCATTTTTAGGGCTTTTGCTCGGGGGCTCGGGGGATGGTTCCAATACATTGTTCTAGGAAATTAGAGGTCCCGAGAGTACGGGATTGGTCCCGGGAAGTGGTTTTTGGATTGGTTAGTATTAAAAGTGTTTTATATGTGTTGTGACTATGATTTCGGAGAGGCTCGTGATAGAGGACCGTGCTTGTGACCTTGGTGCATCAGAAAGCTCGGGATACAGGTAAGAAAACTGTAGCACCCGTAGAGCAGGGCATGGGCCCATAGTGTGGTTGCAGGGCACGACCCTAGATTGTATCATTGCTAGGATGTAGCTTTAAATGAATTAGTATATGTTTGATTGTTGTTTGAGAATGCTAAATGTGGTTATAGCAAAAATAACGGCAAAGGGCTGAGAACGGCGAAGGCCGAGAACGGCAGTGGGGCTGGGAATACCACTTAGCACATGGAGTGCTTGTGGTTAGGGTGAGACCCCAATGGATACATGGGATATCCTTACGGTGTAGACCGAGATCCCAGGCTTTGGTAACACTTCTGGGACGGCATGGCCGTATATGTGTTTAAATCTTATGGACTGTTTGATTAGATATGGGTCATCTGCTATAATGATTGTATGATATGCATATGTTGTGTGCTGTATGAGTTTTCTTGATGGGCTTCGGCTCATGGGTGCTCTGTGTTGCAGGTAAGGGCAAAGAGAAAGTCAACCAGCCATGAGTACGGAGAGCGTGGGGGCGGCGCGTACATGTTTGGCCTGCCCGGCTACTTTGGTTGGGGCATTTTGAGAAATGGTTGTACTAAACTGTGTTTTGATAATTGGTCATCTGTAAATCTATTTTGAATTGTAAATATTTTACAAACCTCGTTTTGGGATCCCGAGTGTTAAACTCTTGGAACTTTTAGTGAAATGGAGTACTTTTAAAGATTACAGCCTTGTTTTTTTGTTTAATCACACTTTTGTTCTAAAAACCTCGCTGAGCGAGTTAATTGCACATTTTAAACTCACTTAGTAACGGCTCTAAGGTAGTAGGGCGTTACAAATATCGTGAAGTCAAGAGGCTTAAGGAGGAGCTCCTTACTAAGGACAAGACCATAGCTGTTCTTGAGAGCCAGGTGCAGCAGCTGAAGCTTACCAATGCTAAATATCTAGAGAGGTACAAGAATGCGACACTTTGGTGTTTCTACGACTTTTGGAAACACAACCGGGGTGCCAACTTTAACTACCTTCCAGAGGATGCCAGGAACGCTGAGTTGGCCCACTGCAATGCTCGATTGGCTGTAGAAGAAGAAAGAGCAAGGGTCCCTGCTTCCCCCAGCATCCATCCGGCTGCTGATGCAGAGGAAGGAGGAGTTGTTGAGGATGCGGCCAACCAGACTACTGAGCAAGACCCTCCTGCTCCTACTGCTCCTTAAACTTATTTTCTTTTTATTTTTCTTCAATTATACGACCCACGGGTCGTGATGTAAAGACTAAATTTTTATTTTTAAATTTGCTGCACGGGCAGCAAACTTTCCCTTTTACTTTGAACAATTACATCCAAGCAGTGATGCTTGCGGTGTAAAAGAATGCCATTTGACATTATAATATTTTTATCTATTATAACATCTGTTTGCATGACTGAACTTAACATAGTACTTTGGCTTGATTTAGGAAAATATAAATTTTGAAAAATACTCTAAGTACCGTAGCATGCTTTCACTCATTTTGTTCATGTGTTTACATACCTCTTGGTATGCTTTGCTATCGATGTACCTTATATGCCCCCCAAGTGATCGAGGAGCTTTAGGTCCTTGGTCACTTGCCTTGACCACGACCTGTGCGAACAATACTGCTCGATAGTAAACATAACACTTATAATACAGCAAATCAACACACGTAATGAACAAATACTTGTAAAAATAAATTTACAAAGGTTGGCAAGAATGACTGGATGCGCACAGTCCCTTATAATCTCATATTAAAAATGGACTAAACATGTCTTTACGAGTGATCTTAGAAAGATCTTACACTTATAAGCGATTAGCCATACAACGTGGCTAACCCTTTTTCGAAACTTGTAAAAAGTAAAAATTAATACAAGCCAGTGCTTTAAAAAGGACTGTTTATTGGTAGTACTTGCGCAGGTGTTCACCGTTCCAATAGCGTGGAACGAGATCTCCATTTAAGTGTGCAAGTTTGTAGGTGCCTGGATGAAGGACTTCTTCAATCTGATAAGGTCCTTCCCAGTTTGGTCCGACTCCAGCAGTGGGGTCGCGGGTATTTAAGAAAACTTGTCGTAGCACTAGGTCACCGACGTTGAATTTCCTTTCTTTTACTTTTGAGTTAAAATACAAGGCGACTTGTTGCTGGTACGCAGCGACTCGGAGTTGGGCTCTTTCTCGTATCCCCTCAATTGAGTCTAGGGACTCCATCATCAGTTGGCTATTCTGGTTCTGGTCGTATGTAATGCGTCAGTGTGAGGGGGGATCTAACTCGACGGGCCCCATAGCTTCATACCCGTATGCTAAGGAAAACGGGGTATGACCTGTCGCTGTTCGATGAGAAGTTCTATACGACCAGAGTACTTCAGGCAGCTGCTCTGGCCATGCTCCTTTAGCGTCTTCAAGTCTTTTCTTCAGGGTGTCCTTAAGCGTTTTATTCACTACTTCGACCTGCCCATTTGCTTGTGGATGCATGACTGAAGAAAAGCTTTTAATGATCCCGTGCCTTTCGCAGAAGTCTATGAATAAGTCACTGTCAAACTGGGTGCCGTTATCTGAGACAATTTTGTGAGGCAAACCATATCGGCAAACAATGTTCTTGATGAAAAAGTCAAGAAATTTTTTGGTCATTATGGTAGCAAGTGGTTTAGCTTCGATCCATTTGGTGAAGTAGTCGACTGCTACGATTGCGTACTTCACTCCGCCCTTTCCCGTTGGCAAGGATCCAATCAAATCTATACCCCATACTGCGAAAGGCCAAGGACTCTGCATCTGTTTTAACTCGTTGGGAGCTGCTCGTGGGATTTTGGAAAATCTCTGACACTTATCGCATTTTCGCACAAACTCCATTGAGTCTTCGTTCATAGTCGGCCAGAAATAGCCCTGCCTCAGAATCTTTTTCGCCAAACTTTACCCCCCAGCGTGATCCCCGTAGAAGCCTTCATGTACTTCCCTCATCAGCTCCTTAGCTTTCTCTGGTGAAATACATCTGAGCAGTGGCATGGAATATCCTCTTCGGTACAGAACACCATCGACCAGTATATACCTAGCAGCCTGCCTTTGAAGAGTTCTGGCTTTGTTCCTATCTGCTGGTAGTACACCATTTGTAAGATATTCCAAGTAAGGCGCCATCCATGTGTCTCCCATCCGAATTTCCATACTGGTTCCATTTGCTCGTATGCTTGGCTCGCTCAATCTTTCTACTGGCACAATATTCAAAGTGTCAGCATCTTTCGCGCTTGCGAGTTTGGCTAAGGCATCTGCGTTCGAATTCTGATCCCGAGGTATTTGCTGGAGGGTATACTTCTTGTACTGAGCCAACATATCTCTAGTTTTGTTCAGGTAGGCCACCATTTTGAGGCTTCGTGCTTGATATTCTCCTAGCACTTGATTCACTACCAGCTGTGAATCACTGTAAATATCCAGCACCTTTATACTCATATCTTTTGCCAGTCTTAGTCCAGCGAGGAGTGCTTCATATTCGGCTTCATTATTCGACGCTGTGAAGTCAAACCTAATGGCGCAGTGAAATCGATGCCCTTCCGGCGTTATCAAAATCACTCCCGCTCCTGCGTGAGACTCGTTGGACGATCCATCCGTGAATAACTTCCACGAAGGAGCTTCATCTTAGGGCTCAGGCGCACTAGGATTTTTGCACTGTTCGTTGTCTGGGAGCTCAGTGAACTCTGCAATAAGATCAGCCAAGACTTGTCCTTTCACTGCTGCTCGCAGGGAATATGTAATATCGAACTGCCCTAGTTCAACCGCCCATTTTAATAAACGCCCAGCCGCCTTTGGTTTTTGGAGGACTTGCCGAAGGGGCTGGTCAGTTAAGACTGTGATGGGATGGGGCTTGGAAGTAAGGATGTAGCTTCCTTGAGGACAAGATTAAACAATAAGCTAACCTCTCGATGGGAGGATACCTCAACTCTGCTCCGATTAGCCTCTTGCTTACATAGTAAACCGCCTTTTGTATGCCTTCTTCCTTTCGTACAAGTACCGCACTAGCACCAACTTCGGTGATCTCCAGGTAGATGAACAAAGTTTCTCCTTCCATAGGCTTTGATAAAATAGGAGGCTGTGCCATATGGGCCTTTAAGGCCAGAAAAGCCTGCTCGTAGTCTCCTGTCCATTCAAATTTCTTGTTGCCCTTAAGTAGATTGAAGAAAGGGATGCATTTATCCGTCGACTTGGAGATGAATCTACTTAGGGCGGCAATTCTCCCAGTTAAACTTTGTACATCCTTGATCTTCTCTGGTGATTTCATGTCGATCAGGGCTTTTATCTTGTCGGGGTTGGCCTCGATGCCTCTTGAATTAACGATGAACCCCAAAAATTTCCCTGATCCAACTCCGAAGGAACATTTGAGAGGATTTAGTTTCATCTGGTACTTGTTCAATACATCGAAACACTCTTGTAAATCCTTCACATGTCCTTCTGTTTTTTCTGACTTTACCAGCATGTCGTCCACGTACACCTCCATGTTTACTCCGATCAACTCCTTAAACATGTGGTTAACCAATCGCTGGTAAGTCGCACCTGCGTTTTTCATTCCGAAGGGCATTACTTTATAACAGTATAATCCCGTATCGGTCCGAAAGCTGGTGTGATCCTTGTCAGGGGGATGCATACTAATCTGATTGTAACCTGAGTATGCATCCATGAAGGAGAGGATCTCATGTCCTGCAGTCGAATCGAACAACTAGTCAATCCTTGGGAGTGGGAAGCAATCCTTTGAGCATGCTTTATTGAGGTCTGTGAAATCCACACAGGTTCGCCATTTTCCGTTAGGCTTGGGAACCAGTACTGGATTAGAGACCCACGACGGATAAAATGCCACCCGGATGAATCCATTCTCCTTCAGTCTTTCGACTTCTTCTTTTAAGGCTCTCGATTTGTCCTTATCGAGCAGCCTTCTTTTCTGTTGCACGGGTGGAAAACTCTTGTCTATGTTCAGGACATCACTGATAACTGCAGGATCTATCCCAGCCATGTCTTTGTGTGACCAGGCAAAGACTTCTTGGTTCCTCCACAAAAATTCCACCAGTGCATGCTTCGTGGTTGGCTCTAAGTTTTTCCCGACCTTCACAACTCTGGTCGGGTCTTTTTTGTCAAGTTGGACCTCTTCCAGGTCCTCGACGGGTCCAACATTTTCCTCAAAATCCCCAAAGCAAGGATCTAAATCCCTATCCTCACTTTGGGCAACACCCTATTTGGTGACTTCATCACCGGATTGGGCTTGTGTATCAATGGCCATCTGCAACCTATCTGGGGGAGTGCTTTTTGACGTTCCCTTCTTTTCCTTCGTGACTGAGGCGTTGTAGCACTCCCTGGCTTCCCTTTGATTTCCCAACACGCGTCCTACTCCTGCGTCTGTCGGGAATTTCATGGCTAAGTGTCATATTGAGGTGACGGCTCGAAGATCAACCAGTATAGGTCTCCCAATGACCGCATTGTACGCTGAAGGACAATCAACTACTATGAAAGTAGCGAGTAATGCCCTGGTAGCAGGCGTTGTACCTGCTGTCACTGGAAGTCTGATTGACCCTGCTGGGGCGAGTCCTTCACCAGAGAAGCCGTATATTGTTTGGTTGTAGGGCTCCAAGTCTTTAATGGACAACTTCATGCGTTCCAGAGAAGATTTATACAGGATGTTCACTGAACTTCCTGTGTCAACTAGCACTCTTTTCACCATCATATTGGCCATTTGGATATCCACGACCAGCGGATCGGAATGTGGGAACCGGACATGTTGGGCGTCGCTATCAGAGAAGGTTATTTCACCCTCTTCTGATCGAGCCTTTTTCGGTGCACGGTCGTCCACAGTCATCATCTCGATGTCTTGGTCGTGGCGTAGAGTTCGAGCATATCGTTCCCTGGCCTTCCCACTGTTTCTCGCGAGGTGCGGGCCTCCACAGATGGTTAACAATGTGCCAGTTACGGGATCAGGCTGCAAAGGTGGCGAGCGTTGGCATGGGGGCGCTTGCTCGTTGCCACCTGGAGCTTCTTGTTGGGAATTTCCCGAGGCTTGTACATACCTTCTCAAGTGTCCTTGTCTAATAAGGAACTCGATCTCATCCTTCAGCTGGTTGCATTCATTGGTATCATGTCCGTAGTCGTTATGATAACGACAGAACTTGGTAGCATCTCTTCTCGAAATATCCTTTCGAATGGGGGCAGGTTTCTTATAAGGCACACTGGAACTCGTGGCCTAATAAACCTCTCCCCGAGACTCAATAAGGGCAGTGTAGTTAGTGAACCGAGGTTCATAACAATTACCATTGGCTCGTTTATTGTCTGAGGTGGAAGGCTCATTGTGTGGCCGTTTCCCCCCATTCTTGCCATTGCCATTGCCATTGCCGTTCTCATTGCCTTTGCTGTTGCCGTTGGGCTTCGACCCATTAACGGCTTTGGTGGGCTCGGCTGTCCCCTTGTCCTTGCCTGGGGGCTTCCCTTCATTGGCGATGGCATCCTCGAGCTTGATATATCGATCAGCTCGATCCAAAAATTCCTGGGTGGTTCTGACCCCATGTTTCCTGAGGCTGTCCCAGAGAGGCATACGGCACTTAACCCCTGCAGTTATGGCCATCATCTTGCCTTCGTCTCTCACTGTTTTCGCCCCAGCAGTTGCTCGCATAAAACGCTGGACGTAATCCTTCAGTGGTTCTCCGTCTTGCTGGCGTATTTCGACAAGCTGATTTGCCTCAGTCGGGTGCACACGACCCGCATAGAACTGTCTGTAGAATTCCTTCACAAACATTTCCCAGGAAACTATACTTGCAGGAGGGAATTTAAAAAACCACTCCTGTGCGGCATCAGAAAGTGTTGCAGGGAAGATTCTGCACCGAGCGTCTTCAGACATTTTCTGAATGTCCATTTGTATCTCAAACTTGTTGACGTGAGATACCGGGTCACCATACCCGTCGAAGTTCGGAAGCGTAGGCATCTTAAACTTGCCAGGATTTTCTGCCATAGCTATCCTTTGGACGAAAGGAGTGCCCTTTCTCCTATCGTGGTCGATATACGATGTTCTTCCCCCGACCAGCAGCTGCATTGCCTGATTGAGGGCATCTATCTGGGCCTGCACGGCGCCAGGAATTGCCGGGGCCTCTGGTGCTAGGGGAACGTACTCGTCGTGCCGTTCTCGGCGATCGTTGAGCACATCTCTTAAATCCTCGTCTCTTCTCCGTTGCTCGCTAGCTCCGAGCCGGTTAAAGACGTTATTTTGTCGGGGCTGCCCCCCAGCGTCCCGTCTTTCGGGTTGGTCATCCCTAGGTGGTAGGCTTCTGCCCCTACCTCTTTCCTCTGACCGGCGTTTCCTCTGCCTGAGTCGGCCTCGTTATAATCATGTCCATCTCTAAATCTTGGTTGGCTTGATGGGATCAACTGTTCCCTCAGTTGCCTTCCCGGGCTGGAACCTCCCGAGCGTTAGAGGGTGGCCTGCGTTGGTCGGTAGGTCCTCGTGCATTATCATGCCATGGGGGGCCTCGGACATCAGAGCCTGACTCTGAGTTCCTTCTGTTACCAGGAGAACGCTGTCCTCTACTCGGGGGTTTGGCTCATCGCCCTTATGGCGTCTAGGACTACGAGGCGGCTGCCCGACCCTATTATACCTTTGTTGCAGGGGATTGCCGCGACCAGCTTGGGATGGAGGCTATGCCTCAGGGTCCCTTAGCGGGACATCGTCCTGAGGCATCGGTGGTTGCTCGGGCCTTTGAGGGCTGGATAGGTGGACTAGGATTAGGACCCCTTTGGGGCGGCCCATTCGTAGGTTGATCAGGCTGCGAGGCAGGTGCAGCCTGGTTCCTAGCCAGCTGTAGGGCTGCTTCGAGGGCTGCCATGGCCTCCCTCTGGCGACGGTCCATCTCCGCCTGCCTTTCACTCAATTCCAGGCACTGTCGTTCAATCTTCTGTTGCTGCCGCGCCAAGATTTCGGCAGCACTTTCCTGGCTGGCCCTCAGACTGGCCAGTTCATCCTGCAATACCCCCAGGGTATTCTTCAGCGTCTCGGAATCCATTTATTCTTCATCAAATTCCAAATGTGGCTCATCCTCAATCACGTTTGGGGGAGGAGGAGGCGGGTGAGATGGTGCAGTGCTAGCCGCCTATCCAGTTTTCTTGGTAGTTTTCGCCATTGATATTTCAATGATACTGTATCAAGAATTCTCTCAATGAAAGTACCAGAATGTTGACCCTGATTTTGGCCAACTGACATGGAGTCAAATATGCTTGATGTGGACAAATGCGTTGAAATGAATGTGATGACAAAAACAATAAAGAACACGAGAGTTTATAGTGGTTCGGCCCCAGAATCTAGTAACAACCTACGTCCACTTGAACTGTTATTGATATAGGATTCAAAGAAGTGATCAAAGAACTAGTGTGCAATGAGTTTCACAAACCTCTGAAGAACAAAACGATATATCAAATAGAATAACTCTAATCTTAGATAATCAGAAAGCCAAAAGTCCCTTCCTTGAGCTATCTTTCTCTATTTATAGGCTCAATGGGGATTACATTAATTTGTTACAGATATTCTTTCCTAAATAATCGGATACTCAGGAAATCATGTGAGTCAATCTCGGGATTGACTAAGATCTTTATAAAATTATCGTGAGACACGCGGAATGTGCGACCATACTGGTTGCAGGTAAACCTCAACCGCCTTTTGCTTGCAATATCTTTACTGGTCGATACCCTAGCAGAATTCCGCCAGGTGTTAGCCATGTGTCTAGAAATCACTTGCCACGTCATCCGTGCCTGTTTTTTGGATAACATTTCCGTGCTTGTTTTTTGGATAACAGCACCCATGATTAATTTTTATATTTTACATAAAAAAATTTAAGGCTTTAAATATGTTAAACGTATAGAACTCGAAAAAAATATTAAGATTAAAAAAAAACTAAAATGGACATTTAAGCAAAAATTATGGCTCACCAAAATTTTCGCCAAATTTCAACGCAGAACATCGATATAGCATTGATGTACCATCGATTTTACATCATTTTGGCCAAAAATCAAGTTTTCATGATTGTATCACAAGAGCATCGAAACAGTATCGATTTTGCATCGAAAAAATATTATTTTGGCAAAAAAAAAAACTAAGTTTTCAAGATTGCATCAATTTTCCATTGAATTTGCATCAAATTTGCACAGTTTTTGCCAAAAAATCAATTTGTGTGGATGTATCGCAATTGCATCGAAGAAGCATCGAAATAACATTGTTTTTGTACAAAAAAAAAATACAATGAAAACGATACTATTTCAATGCTTCTTTGATGCATCCACAAAAATTGATTTATTGGCCAAAATTGTGCAATTTCGATGGAAAATCGATGGAAAATCGATGCAATCTTGAAAACGTGGTTTTTTTTTGTTGCCAAAATGATGTTTTTTCGATACAAAATCGATGTTGTATCGATACTTTTTTGATGCTCTTGCGATACAATCATGAAAACTTGATTTTTAGTCAAAATGATGCAAAATCGATGGTACATCAATGCTATATCAATGTTCTGCGCTGAAATTTGATGAAAATTTTGATGAGCCATAACTTTTTGCTTAAATGTCCGTTTTAGTTGATTTTTTTTAATCAAAGTATTTTTTTGATATCTACACATTTAGTATATTTAATGCTTTAAATTTTTTATCATGAGTGCACATTAATGTGAGAGATACTGAGAAGTTTAGTGAAAGTGGTATTATAGTCAAAATTATATAAAATGACATATATTTAAGATTCTTATTAAATTTGTAATATAGAGAAATGGAGTATATTATTAAAATTTCCCTAATAATATTCATCACAGATCTAGTCTAATTTCCTTAATCTTACCATACTGAATAGTCCGTTATTTACATAGAGCACGGCGAACAGAGCTATGAAGCTCAAGTAACCTCAATCGCTAACTCTTAACAAAAATTTACTGACACAACAAAATATACAAAAGAACATTAAAAAAAAAGTGTAAAACGATAAACAGATATATTAAACGACGAAATTCATCATCATCTTCGTAATCTTTTTTCTTTTTCTTCAGCGTTCTCTTTTCTGTTATCTGGGTCCTGAAAGCCGAACTGCAGAGAGATGAGCATCACTGTTATATTCCGAAGGACCCGAGGAAGTTCCCTCGTCGCTTGTCGATTTCAAGAACCCAGAGAAGAATCGAGTACCCACTGGAGAAGAAGTTGGCGGAGGAAGAACAGGACTGAGACCTTCTAGCATTTGGACCACTTTCGTCATCGAAGGTCTTAGATTCATGTCGTCTTGTATACACCATAAAGCAACCTGAATGGCCGTCGAAACGCTCTTGTCATTTTCGTCGTTCTCCAGTTTCCAGTCAAGGATTTCCCTCAGTTTTCCTTCCTCCATCATCTTGAACGCGAAGGACGGAAAATGGGATTTCGCAGACGTCTCCGTTGGATCGTAGTTTTTCCTTCCTCCAATGATCTCTAGCAGGAGCATTCCATAGCTATAAACATCGCTTTTCTCTGATATGGCGTAGTTTGTGATCCATTCCGGGGCGAGGTAACCTCTCGTTCCCCTTAAAGTCGTGAAAACATGACTTTGTTCACGAGTCATTAGCTTAGCCAAGCCGAAATCCGAGACCTTGGCTTGATAATTATCGTCTAGGAGAACATTTTCGGGCTTAATATCGCAGTGAATGATCTTAGAATCGCAGTCTTCATGAAGATAAGCTAACCCTTTTGCTGTTCCGACTGCAATGTTGAATCTCGTGTCCCAACTCAACAAATGGTCTTGTTTGTTTCTCCGGAAAATCCATTTTTCTAAAGAACCATTGGCCATGAATTCGTAAGCTAGAAGACGATGGCTTCCTTCTGCACAAAAGCCTCTCAGCCTGACCAGGTGGATGTGGTGAATGCTGCCAATAATGCTAACTTCAGCCCTGAACTCCTTCTTTCCTTGACCTATACCTTCAAGTTTTTTCACAGCCAAACGAGTCCCATCAGGGAGAACCCCTTGGTAAACTGAGCCAAAACCCCCTTGCCCAAGTTTCTGTGTGAAGTTATTAGTGGCTGTCTGAAGATCTTTGTAGCTGAAACGAACAGGCATACCAGACAAAGTTTCCAAGAAATTATCCTCTTCTGAAGTCTCTTGAGGAGATTCTGGAAATTTGTTCTTCTTGTAATAACGATAACCCAAATAAAGTAGAAAGCAAATAACAAGTACCGTGGATATAGCAATGATCACAACATATGGGAAGTGTTTGCGGCTGCTCCCACTTGGGTCACTGCCTCCACTCAAGACCTTAATGTATGAAACAAAGCTGGAACCTTTGTCTGAATTTTGGAAGTTGCCTACACTGCTGAACATAAAACAATCTCCTGTGCTGTTTTGGAAGAACAAGGCAACGCATGAGCAGTTGTTTTGGCATGAAGTTTTGCAGCGATTTAAGTCGCCTTTCAAGGAGGGTGAGACAAACCCGAGTGCGAAATAGTAGAGTCCAGCTCCAGCGTTTATGAGTTGCGTAGGGCTTTTGGAACGATTACATGAAGATACTGTCCCTGTTGAGCAATTGGGAAGGGAGCTAAGACCAGAAGGGCACTGACACTTGTTATCACTGAAACATTCATAAAATGCATCACAATGCTGTGGTGTGCTGCAAACATCACTTGGTATTTTTATTGGTGCTGAAGAACCAGATGATTCTTCGTTCTCAAGATTGAAGAAAGAGATGATACCATCGTTTCCCAAAGCCGCAATCCAAGTTGCATTTGAATCAGAATTAGATGAAAAAATGAATTGCCAGAGTAGAACTCTGCTTTTATCATAGAATTTCCATGAGTTTCCTTCTATAGATGCCATGCTGACTCCTCTACCATCTTTGTTGATGGTTTTGCGGATGTCCGTTCTCATAGACCAATAAGGCTGTGGTGTTTTGAAACCGACTGAGAGAATCATGTCGCCGGACTTTATTTCAAGAAAATAGCTCAAGTTTTTCGAGTTCGGCGTGCTCACAAGTGTCATCCCTTCAACAAAATCCTGTCCCCATAAAAGGGTGTCCGTTGGATGGTCAAAACTCTCCCAAATTTTACTACTGTCCTCTCCTAGCAAAACCAAATTACCTGAATCCATCAACTCCATCGCAGAAGCTCCTTTGCCACCAGTATCTATGGACCAAACCACACTTCCTCCTTTTTGCAAGTAAACTCTACCGTTTTCATTGAAGACAAACTTATCAGAATTGGCGACTGGGGAGTCCATATTTGCAGTCCAAATAATTCGTCTGCTGTCCATGTGGACGATTACTAGCAGGAATTTTGTGACATCTTGGGTGGTGGTGAAGCCAAAAGCGAACTGAGACTTGTTGGACAAGAGAAACAAGCCATCGTTGTCAATCCAATTCATTTGAGATCCTTGGAACGTAGGCTTGATTTTACCAAAACTTCGAACACTAGCCAAGCAAGTTTCAGATATCAGGTAAATTAAAAGCCATGAAGAGATCAAGCAAAGCAAGAATTTCCCAGTTCTCATGACTACTCCAAGAACCCAAATCCTGGTTACGTTTGGGATAATCTGAGATCAAAACAAGCAAGGGGAGAGGATTTCAATCCCTAGAATGGGTCATAAAGGTAAAGGATGATGTGTGAACAAGAGAAAGAGAAGTGTTTTACACGAGTTAGTCGGTGACAAAATATTCCTTCAGCAAATAAATCAATCTAATTCAGAACTCTATTCCGGATAGTACAAAAACTGAAAACATGGAAATAAAGATATCACAACAGTAAGGACGGAATGAGAGGCTATACTCTTCGCTATTTAAAACTGACAGAGATGTGACGTACCTTCTCGTCAAGAAAACAACTGAACTACCTGTTTAAGGAGGTGAATTTTGGGCCAAAAGAATAACACTTGGAAAGATATATGTGGAAAAGAAAATAACTTTTACGAACCGTGGTTTTCCCAATACCAAAATATAATTCCTTTGGTACACCAAACTTCGACCTCTTTTAAAGTCTAACTTGTTAATACTTCGTAGAGAACGGGTTAGACGAAAAATAAAATAGAAAGAAGCTTAAGAAATGACATATTAAAGTCGTTGGTTGAATTTCCAAACCGCTAACTTCTCAACCAAAATTTAGATATGAAAACGAGAGAATCAACAGGGGGTAAACTTTCATTTAGCCAGAGAAAGAGAGGTAAGCACTTGAAGAGAAGAGAAGAATACCATTTTTGAAACTAATTGGTATTCTTAATCTGGCAATTAAAAAAGATAACCAAGTTGCAGAAACTCTCAAATAAACATTCACGTGAAGGAGCGAGGCGAGAGAGAGACAGAGAGAGAGTGGGTTTGGGATTACAGACGACAAAAGTCAGCCATTAATAGACGAAGAAAAAAATAAGCAGAAAAAGACCTCACCTCATTTTTTTGGTGAGTTTGAAGAAACAAGTAGATTTGCCAACATGGGTCGCTCTGGCTTTTTCCTCAATCTGTTTCTATGCTTCTGTCACAAGTCCGTGAGATCTGAGGAAAACTTGTCTTTTAACGAAGTAGTTCATACTATGTACTGTATTACAATGCCAAAATAGAAGTTTTTATTTATTCTATTCTATTATATATGTATATTTATAAGTCATATGGCTAAATGTTGATTGACAGATCCAATATATATTTTTTTTATTTGTTTTTAAATTCTTCCATTTGGAAAAACAAGGTTAGGTTTGGTTAGGTTAGGTTGAATTTAGTTGCCTTTTTTTACTCCACAATAACTGCTATTTTCTTTGATTGGTTTAGTTATTACTCTTGAGAAGTATTATTTTGTACTAAACTAGGTACAACCTCGGTTAGAATTTTTTAATGTGATAATTTATATTTAGTCTCTTCTAAAATATCTTTACATTGTATTGATTTTCACTACGTTTACTAGATGTCTGTACTAATATTAGCTGTCAAAATGGTTACTCATTATTGATAGTTTTGGGTTGGCTTAGAAGAAAAGGACTATATAATAAGGGTAAGTGTGGTGATGTTGCTAAAACCACTTCATAATATAATAAATATAAAAATAAATCATGTTTACTTAAGCACTTAAAACCAAATATAAAAATGGAAGAAGACCTTGTAAACATTAATTTCCAAATTTTGATTAATGCAAAAGCAGAAGAGGAGGAGACGAGTATTTATGTTTTGGGGTCTCATATTTTTCAGCCTTGAGTATGGGGTAATGGCCCACAAAGTGACCAATAGTCAAAACTTAATGCAAGTTGGGGATTATTTATTGCTCTAGTTGCCGTTGGAAAGTATAGTAGAGCCAAAAGTTTCAATTTTTCTCAGTTTCATTTACTTTCAAAACTTACTTTAGCACCCAAAGTCAAAGTCAAAGAACCTCTCTCTCCATCATAGCTATTCGAAAATTTCTCAAGGTCAAAATTATCAAAACAAAAAATATTGTGTAAAAGATACGGTGATTACTTCATTAGTTGCTTAATATGTTTATATTATTCCAAAATATAATTTTTTATTTTCTCTCGTATTCACATCATTTTTGCTAACTTTTTTTCATAAAAAATGCTCTAATGCTCCAATGTTAAGTCATCTCAAAGGTTGTCAACTATATGGTCTCACACATTATTATTTAATATATTATTTTGTAATTACAAATATTGTCACAACAAATTTTTTAAATCCATATATTAATATAAATAAATATTACATGAAATTTAAATTAGACGAAATTTAAAGAAGGATATAAAATGACATAATCATAATTAATCAATCTAACATAATTAAAAAAAATGCTAATTAAAATAATTTCCAAATTTTGACCATATGTGCTATACCAAGTCCGCCTGAAGATTGCGATAAATGTTTCTATCACGAATTTCAGCATTTCTTTGAAGCATTGTCGGGAAGTCAGAAATAGGTCCATGCAATACTTCAACCATTAGGGTGTCGGTGGGGCCGTCATCATAATTAAAATCAAGCAAACTCTCATATGCATCTCTTTCATCATCGACAATAATGTTGTGCAATATGATGCATGCATACATAATATCTTTGAGAACATCTCTTTGCCAAAAACGTGTTGGTCCTCGTACAATAGCAAAACGAGATTGAAGTACTCCGAATGCTCGCTCAACATCTTTGCGTACCGCTTCTTGGCATCGGGCAAATAATTTTCTTTTCTCTCCTTGAGGCAATGGGATAGTTTTAACAAATGTGCCCCACTCTGGATAGATATCATCTGCTAGATAGTACCCCTTGTTGTATTGTGTGCTATTTATCGTAAACTTAACTCTCGGAGCTTGCCCTTGTAAGATATCAGTGAATATTGGGGATTGATTTAACACGTTGAGATCATTATTGGATCTTGGAACACCAAAAAATGCATGCCATATCCAAAGACCTTGTGACGCAACTGCTTCGAGCATGATTGTTGGTCTGCCGTGATCAACTCGCGTGAATTGGCCTTTCCATGCAACTGGGAAAATTTTCCATTCCTAGTGCATACAATCAATGCTTCCCAACATGCCTGGAAAACCACGCACCTCCCCCATTTGAAGTAAGCGACGAATGTCCCCAGCATTGGGCTATCTTAAATATTCGGTCCCAAAAATATCATTCACTCCTCGAACGAAATTGACTAGACATTCAATAGCGGTAGTTTCACCAATTTGAACATTCTCATCAACATAATCGGCAGGCGCTCCATATGCCAACATTCGCATAGAAGCGGTGCACTTCTGTAATGGCGAAAGCCCCCTTCTATCGACTACATCAAACCTCATATGGAAATACTCAGAATGATTTTCTAGAGCTTGCACTATGCGTAGGAATACATGTCTACGCATTCTAAATCTTCTTCGAAATTGATATTCTGTATACACCGGTTCATCAAAAAAGTAGTCATCGAACAAACGTTGGTGTCCTTCTACATGATCCCTATCAATGTGGGCTCTCTTTCTTCCTTGTCTTGTTGAGCTACCCCCATCCATGAGCGCTTTGAAATATTGATCATCATGATCGTCAGTACACTCTGCAATTATGATATCCTCTATTGTCGTATGGATTCGGAGAATTTGGCAAATCCATTGTCGAACTTAGAGTATATGATATTTGGGAATGAAAGATGAATGAGAGAGTAAAATGAAGGATTGAATGGAGAGTTGAGTAAAAGGAATATTGAAATTTGGTATTTATAGACATGGTGACATATATATGTAGCTGTTAAAATAAATGATAATTTATTTAAATAAAATAAAATACATAATAATGCGGTTGATAAAAATACATAGCAATTACAACTTCAGGATATTATTCTTAATATAAGTACACAAGTTTTCATGATCTTTCTTTTGTTCAGGAGTCATATGCGACGTGTCCATGATGAGATAATCCATGTATTTTGTCATCCTATTATCTTCTGCCTCTTTCTCCTTTATCGCCACCAATTTCTCCAATGCAGATGCTTTCTGTTCACTAATCTCTATAAATCTAGTATGTGTGTTTTTTTTTCCTTCCCTTTTCTCTTTGCTGCCTTTTGGCCAGTAGGACGCACTTCACGTACTTCATCATCACTGATGTCTGCAATGGAAGAAGAAGTAAATGCCCTTGATTCTGACACCTTTGTTCTCTTACCACTTTTTGGTTGGTACATTGTATTCCATTTCGGCTCATCCTTTAGCAATCTCCAACAGTCCACAAGCAGAAAATTTGAGTTGTTATTTTCAGATTTGTACAATTGATGTGCATTCTCAAGAATTTGCTCATCATACCAACCACTGTGATGTGCTTGTTGTACTTGTTTATAACACCCATTGAAATGCGCACCTTTTGATTCATCTTGTTCCAATGATCTTTGCATTGCCTTCCAGTTCTTGCTTGCTCGCCTTTTTGGTTGGTGTTGTAGTATTCTGCGATCCGAGCCCAGAAATGTGTAGAAGTTTGGTCATTCCCCACAATGGCATCCTTAGATTTATTAAGCCATCCACTTATCAGAAGTATAGTGGCTTCCTTGCTCCATTTGACTTTACATTTATGCCTTGATTCATCTTCATTGTGTGGAACTACATTTTCCAACCCTTCAAGACCATGTTCAGGTTGGGTTTCAGAGACAGATGTCGATGATGTTTCATGATTTAAATCAATACTAGATTTTTCCATACTTGGCCTATAATTTCTTGAAACCATTTCAGGTTGGTGTAGGGAAGGCATATGGTAGTGAATTTGTTGGTGTGAAGAATGGAGCTTGTTGGGGTGTCTCAAAAGAGCCAAAATTTTGGTAAGAGTAAAAGGACATGGGATAATTTTGAGAATTTGGAAAACTTTGGTTAAATTGAGAATATTGAAATTTTGGATTTTGATAGTAGAGGGAGTATTTTGAAAATTTTGATTGAAATGAGAATATTGAAAATTTGGATTTTGGGAATTGGTATGTGAAGAAAATGATGAATATTGAAAAACTAGAGAATATTGAAAATTTAGATTTTGGGAGTTGGTATTTGGAGAATTTTGGGAATCCATTGGTAAGAAAAGAAATGCTGTGATATTGATAATTTGGAAAAAGATGTATGTAATGGTGTAAAAATTGAATGAAATAAATGAGTGTTTATAGAAAAAATAATAATAAAAAAATTATGTCACCAACGGTTAAAAAAAAAGGGTAATAAAAAAAACGGTAACAAAATGTTATATATGTAAAATGTTACATTTATATATATATATATATACAATTAAAAAAAGAAAGAAAGCACCGTTGCCTCTGTCAGGCAACGGTGCCTTAATTTTTTTCAAGCAACCAAGGACTCTAGTGCTGAAAGGTGTTGTCTGTTAAAGTTTTGGTCAACTACCACTCTTCTAAGCAACATTGTTGTAGTTGCTCTAAAAGACAAGAAAATTATTTTACCAAATTACCTCATAATTATCTATAATAAGTAGCTTTTAAATTTTTTCTTTTTCTTTTTTTTCTTTACCCTACTCACTACTAGAAAAAGGAGATTTAGCATCATCTCACAATATCAGTTATTGTAGTTGAAGTGTTCTGATCGTTTTCATATTTCTTAACTCTTGTCTTCAAGAACTTTTATATAATTTAAGTGATATAATAAAAATAAATTCTATTATTTTATTAACTGAGATGCTGCTTCTAATTAATGAGGTTAGCACTAGCACTAGCACTGACGATGTTAACTACACCTATAAGTGTATGAGATACAATTAGCAAAATACTTTTGCAATTGCACTTGTATTACATTCAAGTGTCAGTGAGCTATTGACGCTAATAAACATATAGGTGTTGATAGCACATCGACATCTATATTTTTGGCGTTAATAGCCTACTGACGTCGTTTATTTTTATAGTCAATGTTCTACTTACAAAAAATCCTATTTTTTTTTCCTTGTAGTGTTGTTTTTTAATCTAATTAACTTTGGATGCATCATCTATTTTGAGTACAAACAAATATAAATAATGATATTTATATTATTAATATGCTATTTCATTAATCATCATGAGAAAAACATTCTTCCTTTACATTTTTCTATTTATACTTCTTATTACAAATTCTCTCTCTATAACCGAATGGCTACATCTCTCTCTCTACTTTCAACGATCCAACAACATCAGGTAGTCTCTCATCCATTTAGGCTTCCCGCGAACTCGTTTCTTGCTGGTCTCTCCCTGTTCGGCTCCTGCTTCAACTTTGTCAGCTTCCTGCGTGAGCTGGGCTTCCTCCATCTCCTGGGTCGTGGCCCAACTATACTTCGGGTCCACTTCAATTGGGCTTGCTAGCTGGATTGGTGTATCACTACTCCCTCCGTAAAAAACAACCTTGTCCTCAAGGTTGGTCAACTGGTATGTCTCCTTCAGCTGAGAGAAATTTTCCCAAGTGGCGTCTTCAGGCGAGCTTAATGTCCACTGTACCAACACCTGCGGAATGTCTTTCTCGTTCATCCGGATAGTCCGAGTGGCCAAGATAGCAACTGGAACCATGAGTGGATGGTTCTTCACGCTGAGTTCAGGCAACGGGAATTATTGCAGTGGGGTATCACCAATGAACGGTTTCAGCAATGAGACGTGAAACGTGGGATGAATACGACTCCGGGGAGGCAGCTTGAGCGTGTAAGCAACTGGACCTGCTTTGCCGATAACTTCAAAGGGACCGAAATACCGTCGACACAATTTGGAATTCAGTCGATGGGCCACGGTGGTCTGACGATACGGCTGCAATTTGACTAAGACGAGGTCCCCAATGCTGAACTCTCTATCCGAACGTTTCTTATCGGCTTGCTGCTTCATTCGATTTCGAGCTCGCTGCAAGTTGAGGCGCAATTGCTGCAGAATGTCATCACGGGATAAGAGGTCTTCTTCGACGGCTTGAATAGTTGTGGCACCTCTCGTATAGGCTGGAATTGTAGGTGGAGAGCGACCATAAACTGCTTGAAAGGGCGTCATGCCAATGGATGAATGAAAACTGGTGTTGTAATGATATTCAGCCCAAGACAGGAACCGGCTCCACTTCTTAGGATTCTCTGCAGTAAAAGTGCGGAGGTATTGCTCTAAATAGCGATTAGTGACCTCCGTTTGGCCGTCCGTTTGTGGGTGGTAGGCCGAGCTCATCTTAAGCTTAGTACCCATCAATTCAAACAGCTTCTGCCAAAAAGCACTAGTAAAAACTGGATCACGGTCGGAAACAATGGTGCGAGGAAGGCCATGTAAACGTATCACCATATTCGTGAACAACTCCGCCACTTTCGTTGCTGTATAGTGGTTGGGTAAAGCACCGAAATGAGCATATTTGGTTAGGCGATCAATAACCACTAATATGTTTGTTGCTCCGTTGGAATTGGGCAAGCCGACTATGAAATCCATCGCCAAATCTTCCCAAATCCGTTCAGGGAGCTCTAGGGGCTGTAGTAGTCCATATGGAGCCGCAGAAGAATACTTGACTGTCTGACATACAAAATAGGCCTGCACAAATTGACGAACCTCCGTCCTCATGCCTTCCCAAAAAAAATTTGCGCCCAAACGTCTATAAGTCTTCTCGACCCCTGCGTGTCCGCCACTCAACGAAGCATGAAACTCCTGTAATAATTGGGATTTCAAGCTGGAATGAGTGCTGATAAAAAACCTGTGTCTGAAATACACAATGTCATCCCGAACTGTGTAAGCTCCGTGCGCCAATTCTCCTTTCTGCCATTGCTCGTGCAACCTGCGTAAATCTGGACAAGTAATGTTTTCCTGTCTCAAAACATCCAGAAAATCAAAACAGCCCTTACTGACAGCCATGAACATCGCTGGAGGTGTCTCTGCTTGTTGTCTCGATAAAGCATCGGCAGCGGCATTGGTGCAACCCAGTTTGTACTCAATAGAAAAATGAAAGCCCAACAATTTGCATAAAAATTGCTGCTGTTCGGGGGTCTGAATGACTTGAGTGAGCAGCTCCTTCAAGCTTTTATGATCTGTGCGAATGGTGAAGTGTCTACCCAATAGGTACTGCCTCCATTTGGTCACCACTTCGACGATGGCTCTCATTTCTCTACTATACGCTGATGCGCCTGCAAAACGGGGACCCAACTTCTTACTGAAAAAGGCAACATGATGTCCTTCCTGCATCAACACTCCGCCAATACCCACGCTAGAGGCGTCTGTCTCAATAACAAATTCCTTCGAAAAGTCAGGCAACCGCAAGACCGGTGTATTGGTCATCTCAGTTTTAAGGGTTGCAAACGCCGTAGCTGCTGCTGGAGTCCACATAAAACAGTCTTTCTTGAGCATATCAGTGAGGGGGGCAGCGATAGTGGCGTAGTGGGCGACGAATCTGCAGTAGTATCCTGTTAATCCCAAAAAACCACGTAATTGCTTAATAGTTTTTGGAATCGGCCAATCAACCATGGCTGAGATCTTGGCTGGGTCGGCGCACACCCCTTGAGCGGATACTAAGTGTCCCAAATAATCAATGGTCGTCTGAAAGAATTTGCACTTACTGCCTTTGACGAAAAACTGGTGCTCTTGCAGTAGGGATAGAACCACTCGGAGATGGTCAACATGCTCCTGAACAGAATTACTGTAAATGAGAATGTCATAAAAAAAAACGATGACAAAGTGCCGCAAGTGTGGACGAAATAACTGGTTCATCACCGCCTGAAATGTTGAGGGAGCATTAGTGAGACCAAAGGGCATGACAATGAATTCGTAGTGGCCTTCGTGGGTGCGGAAAGCGGTTTTGTGGATGTCACTGCGGTTCATACGAATCTGATGGTAGCCCGCTCTAAGGTTTAATTTCGAAAAAATGACTGCCGCACCTAGTTCGTCAAGTAGTTCGTCGATGGTCGGAATGGGGAATCGATCTTTGACAGTGATTTCATTAAGTGCACGATAGTCAATGCAAAACCTCCAAGAGCCATCTTTATTTTTAACCAATAATACGGGAGAGGAATACAGACTGGTACTGGATCTGATAAATCCCAGCTCACTCATCTCTTGGACAAGTTTCTCAATAATGTCTTTCTGAAAATAAGGGTACCTATATGGACGAACATTTACTGGTTTGGACCCAGGCTGTAAAAAAATACGATGATCCACCCCGCAGTATGGCGAAAGTTGCTTGGGTGCAGCGAAGACTGCAGCAAAATCGCGAAGTAAGCCTTTACCTTGCGTAGGAAAATGGGTTTCTAATGCTTCCAGCTCCTCTGTGTTGTCGAGCACTGGGTTAGGAAGCGGGGCCACCTTGTAGACATCCTGAACTTCGCCATCTCGTAACAATGCATGAAATTGGGTATAGGAAAGTCGCTGTGGATACGTGTCTGTCAACCCAGCCAACTTCATCGTCTTCCCCTGCCAAGAGAATTCCATAGTCAAAGCCTTGTGGTCGTGTATACACGGCCCGAGTGTTTGTAACCACTGCATCCCCAAAACCACATCTAATCCACAAATCGGCAAAACGAACAGGTCAACAGCAAAACAATGGCCCTGGAGACTCAACTCAACTCCCTTACAAACTTTAGAGCACATCAAAAAATTTCCATTACCCATATAAACCCGAAAGCGTTTTGTATCTTCGCACTGCAAACGCAACTTAGCTACCAATGCCTCCTGAATGAAGTTGTTGTTGCTGCCTGTGTCGATGAGAACCTCCAATGTTTCGGACCCATGATGAGCCATTATTCGAAAAATTCGTGGGTTAAGCGAATTCGACAGCGAATTGAGACTCACTTCTTCTTCTGTTACGTCCTCCATATCCTGTAATTCCGCCTCCAAATCAGTTTCACAGTCATCATCCTCTTGCCCGCACAATATCAACATCCTGTTCTTACATTTATGCCCAAAGTTGAACTTCTCATCGCAAGTAAAACAAAGACCGCGGTCTCGACGGTCCTTAATCTCGACTGGGGATAGACGCTTAATGGGTAATTGAGGGGTCGATGGACCGCTGGTCTTGGAGGAAACTCCCCCAGGTGGAATCGGGTTAGTGTTCATAGTGGACGCAGCAACAGCCCCTGATTCCCGAGGAATAAATCCAGTCCGTGGTGTCCAAGAAGAACGGGTATAAGCCGAGCGTACCTTACCCGTGAGATCATCATGGCGATCTTCGAACAACTGAGCTTTCGCCATCGCATCCGCCAGGTCGATGGGTTTAGCCATCAATAGTTCCCGTCGAATCTCCAATTTGAGCCCCCAAATGAAAAAATTCAAGAACATCGAGTCCTGCACTCCAGTAATCCGTGGCATGAGAGATTCAAATTCAGCTCTGTAATCCGCAACTCGTCCGGTCTGGGTCATCTTGGAAATACGGCCTAACGGATCATCATAAATGGACGTACCAAAACGCAGCTGTAATGCTCGAAGAAAAGCGTCCCAGTCGGTGAACGATCCTCCTTTCTCCATCCACTGAAACCAAGCAGCGGTGCTCCATCTAAATGAAATGGGACCATCGCCAGTCGTAGCTCCGGTGCCACTCGATGTAGATCAAAAAGCTTGTTGATCTTATAGATCCAATCATCCACTGCAGTACCATCGAATCGAGGAATTTTGACCCTCATAGTTTTGAGAATCGTATTGACATCGCGAACATCTGATTCCGACTCTGAACGGCGTCCACCACCCCACTTCGTACTACCCTCGCGGCCAGTAGCTGGCGATGAAGACTGAGACAGATGAGTGAATTCTTCTTCAGTTTTTGCAGTGTGCTGTTCGAGCATGAGCTTGAAATTCTCCAGTTGAGATTCTGCACGTTGCTCCCATTTGAGATCCAATGCCTGCAGAAGAGCTGCAATTTCGTCGTTCTTCATGGTGAGTGAACGCAATGAAAGCACCAGTGATACAAGGCTCTCTTCGAGACAGAGCAAATCTCCCACAGCAATATGCTATTTCATTAATCATCATGAGAAAAACATTCTTCCTTTACATTTTTCTATTTATACTTCTTATTACAAATTCTCTCTCTATAACCGAATGGCTACATCTCTCTCTCTCCTTTCAACGATCCAACAACATCAGGTAGTCTCTCATCCATTTCGGCTTCCCGCGAACTCGTTTCTTGCTGGTCTCTCCCTGTTCGGCTCCTGCTTCAGCTTTGTCAGCTTCCTGCGTGAGCTGGGCTTCCTCCATCTCCTAGGTCGTGGCCCAACTATACTTCGGGTCCACTTCAATTGGGCTTGCTAGCTGGATTGGTGTATCAAATAACTAATAGGTGAAAATATATTTAAAAATATTATTTTATCAACTTCTAAAAAAATAAATTAAAAATTTTATGTAAACATTATTTATAAAATAATATTTTCGACCACTGTTAAATATTTTGTTGTGAAGTAAATGTGAAGGCAATTATTATAATTTTAGCAAAATACCCTTTAAAAATATTACTTTACAAACAATTTTACAACTATGCCAAATATTTTAGTATTTAGTTTATACCATGGTTTTAAAAAATCTATTTTCTTTAATAAAAAAAATTATTAAGCAACAGAGGGTAATCAAACTAGGAGTGCTAATTATTATTATTTTTTAACAGAATTTGGGTGAAAATGTACAAGCAGAGGAGGATAGTACAAGATACGAAGGTTGTTATAAAATAAACAAATTGAAATTATGGGAAGAATATAGGTTGAAATGTATGATCTTCAAGTATGGAACCAGATTAGCTCCTTGCAGTGTTGAAAATCTTTGATTGTATTTTACATATTTATCACACTTGGGGTAATAAGAAAATAATAAAAAGAAAAAAAAATTAGGATTTATATATTTTTGGACCTTGTGTTTTGTTTCGTTACCTGTTTGGATCCTGTGTTTTGATAAATTATTTTTTGGACCCTATATTTTGTAAAATGGTTAAAATAGAACCTTAAACCCGATTTTGCTCAATGTTTTCTCAACTAAAATCACAAATAATTTACCAAACTAACAATCCAGAACAAAAATAAAATCATTCTGCTTAAAAATTATGTTGTTATATTCAATTTTTTCTTCATCAAAATTGAGTTTAGGGTTCTATTTTAATCATTTTACAAAACATATGGTCCAAAAAGTAATTTGTCAAAATAGAGGGTCCAAACAAGTAATAAGACAAAATAGAGGGTCCAAACAAGTAATGAGACAAAACACAGAGTCCAAAAAAAATATAAAATCAAAAAATTATTGGTTGAACTCCATCTTATTGAATTACACATGTTTTGACTATATAGTATTTATTTATTAATTAGGTATTGAGAAAGTGCAATCGTTTTGATCCCCTAAAATAACTCCACATCTCTTTTCACATTCACATACTAAGTAGTACTGCTCGTGGTTTGTCTCTTCCTCCAACTCCCTCAATAACATTTAATACAACAATAAAAACTCCCTTTTATTAAATTTCTGAAGACCTTATACTAATTAAATATAAATAAACAAAAAATAAAAAAAATTCTTGACACACACCAATACAAAAACATATTGTATAATTCTCTTCTTATTTATTAAAAGGAAATGTTAACATCAACCGCTAATATATATATATATATTTGTTTAGTTTTATTTATAGAATTTATTAATTATTTTTGTTAAATTTATATTAATATCATATAAATTTTGAAATAAATATGTTTAAGTTTATATTTGTTCTAGTTTTTGAATTTGAGAGTGACAAGAAGAGATTATATATTATATATTTAATGTAATATTAAATATTATACGTGGATTTTAAATTTAAGTTTCTTGCTAGTTTTAAAAAAAAAACAATTTGTTGCTAATTCACAGTAAATTATATTATATGTTTAATATGATATTATTCTAATAAGTGAGTTTATGTTTAATTAAATTTTATTTAAGTTATAAAACGTATGATTTTATTATTTTTAAATAATTATCATTCTAAAATATCTAAAAAATATCATATTTTAATTTGTTTAATTATTTATTATTTAAAAATAATTATCATTGTAAGATATATAAAAAATATCTTATTTTAATTTGTTTAATTATTTATTATTTTTAAATAATTATCATTGTAAAATATCTCAAAAATATCATATTTTCAATTTTTTTAATTATTTATTTTATTTTATTTAAGTTTAAGTATTTACAAACTACCATTAAATATAATAATATTCTGTTAAATATAAAAATTAACAATAATAATATTAAAAAAATAAAAAACCGTTAAAACAAAAAAATTTCATCATCACACTTATTATATAAAAGATATATATATATATATATATATATATATAAATTTCACAATAATATTAAAATATTATGTGGATAAGACCGAGATAAGTTAGGGCCAGGAGAGTCACGTGCCCCTCTCAATTTCTGTCAAAAATATATAATATTTTTTATTAATAAATTTAATAACATAATTAATAGAAATCTCTATATATTTAATTTTTTGAACTTATATATATATATATATAATTTTACTAATATAATAACATAATTGATATATGTCTTATTTTCACACTTAATTAATAATAAACAAATTTTACTCATTAATAGTTTCTTTATCTACTCTTTTTCATCATCTATTTCTCTATTCTATTTCTTTCTTTTTGAATAATCTAATTCAATATCCAAGAACTTTAAATCATTAAAACTAATCCTATTACTTTTTTTCTTGTTATAAGTGTGATTTACTCACTTTTGTGAATTTGTATATGAAAAAAAATAGTATTAAGTCTTTTATATTTCTATTACACTTATTGTTTTGAGTTTTAGTATTTTCTTATTTTATTTTTTTGGTTGAATTGAATACTTAGGTAGCATTTAGTTGGGGTAATAGAAATGAAAGGATGAGAATAAAAATAGTAATGGTAATAGAATGGAATAAGAATTACAAAATTATTATGTTATTGGTGAATAACTATTTATATGTTTGTTTGTCTATGAAATGGAATGTAATAAATTAGCCTTTTGACAAAAATACCCTTTTGCTTAAAAAATATTTAAAATATTTACGCAATATATTTATTCATGAAAAATAAACATTTTTTTACTAAACAAATTCACATAAACCATTTAAAAAAAATTTATTTCTTATTTTATAATTTTTTTTATTCAAAGAATTTATTTTTTAAAAAAAATTAAAAATCTTATCTTATTTAAAAATGTTAAAAGTGTATTAGGTAAATTATTAAAAAAACTATTTAGCTATTAGTATCGAGAGCCTAATTTAACGCCAGAAAACAATTAAGTACTGAAAAAAATTATTAGTCCAAAAAACAAGTTTATCTTGTGTGCATCTGATTATGAATAAATGTGTATTATATATTGACAAAAATAAAACCATAAAAGGTAGTTAGGACAATAAAAAATTACAATGGTATGGAGTTATTTTCCCACTCAATTAGGACAATAAAAAATTACATTGGAATACCCAATTTTGAGTGAAATTACAATTCATAAAAATGGAGAAATATTTTCCTTCTCATCTAAATTTATAAACCAAACAATGCAAAGATGAATCTTTTATTCCATTCCATTATTAAAGTGTAATTATGTGTTCAATGTTGAATTCATCATCGAGAATAATATCACACTACTTTTTTTTCTATATCAACCATATTTACTTAATAATAATTCTTTTTCTAATAATAATAATAATAATAATAATAATAATAATAATAATGATGATGATTCTTTTTCTTAGATTTTAATCAAGTCTATATACATCCCCATTTGGTGATTGTAGGACTTCTAGATGTTCAATGAATAAGTCAAAATGTATTAGTATAATAATATATCAGTGTATATTATAATTATAGTAACCTCTTATAATTTTTTAAGAAATTTTAAATAATTTAGGGCAATTTTAACTATACTCTCTATTTTTTAGTTAAAATGGCTAAAAAACTATTTTAGGAGTCACTTTTAACTTAACACCTTCAATATTATACTCTCCATTATAGCTACCTATTGAATAATTTAATATTTTTTATGGAATATGTTTTGGTTCAATAAATATACATTTTATTAAAGAATATAATCAAATAGTAATAATGATGATAAATAATAATAATTTAAAGTTTAGCTAGCCATGTAGGCTTTCTATATTTGAAGAGCCAAAAAATTAAAAACTAAAATGGCTAAAATATAACTAGCCCATTGGAATGATAAAAAATATGAAATAAGTTACTTTTTAGTTATTTTAGCTAAAAAAAAAAGGAGAGAATTTAGCTGGTGTGATTGGAGATGATATTAGAGTACCACAATTAGGAATCAAATAGCATGTTGCTGGCATGCTTCTTTTACTTTTTATACGTGTGTACAATAGGTTGTTTAAATCTTGAGTTGATTTCGACACCTTAAATTATTCAAACAAATTTAAAAATTTGTAGGAGGTCCCTAATAACTACAATGTACACCGTCATATACAAAATTTAGGACATTGCAACTTATCTATATGTCAAAAATAAAAATAAAAACGAACCTACCAATAGGTCTATTTTAGAGAACCTACCACAATCTCTCCCTATATATTTATAGGGGAATTCTATAGTAGGGACACCATTTTTGCCCCTGCTGATAGGGGTATCTCTGTTTTTGGTAAATAGAGAAATTTTAACCAAATTTTTTTTATATAATGGTGTACATTGTAGTTATAACATGTTAGTATTTATTAAACACTCAAGCAACATGCATAAATATCAATATTTCAATGCATAATCACAGATCCTAATCATGTTATTAAATTATTTCAATATAAAATCCTAAATCATATTTTTATAGATCCTTTGCTAAATCAAAGAAGAAGATGAACATGAGAGCGGAAGCACTAACCTGAGGCCATTCTTGGAGATTGCATGGAGGGTTTAGATCTTCCTATATAATATGCATCTCTATGAGAGAAGAGTCTCTCTTTTTTCTTTTCTGTTAATGGGATGACAGATAGAATAGATGATACATATATATATGAGACCACAACCCTAATTTATAATTAGTGATTTCCAATTTTGCCTTATAAAATTAAAAATTCAATTTCTTGTTTCTACACATTAAATCCATGACTCTTTAATACCCTATGGTATTTATAACATAATTGGTCACTTAATTTTATATCACATTTTATAATAGCATTATACATTATACATTATACATTATACATATGTGCCCATAAAATAAGATTTTAATCCAACAATCTCCCACTTGGGCAACATTTGTTTCCTTATAAATGTACATCCTTATGAGCTCAAAATTTGCTATCATATATATATATATGTATTCTTTAACAGTCTCGTCCATGAACCATATCCATATAGGATCAAAGCGGTCTTTGTCATATTAATCATGACTAAACCCATCAATGGTCACATATACAAATACAGTCAAATGACATAGATCAATCATGGATGCGTAGCATGGAAATTACATGCAATGTGAATCAAACATGTCTATTTCCAACTGGTCCTCCTTAAACTTTAGTGAGGTCAGAATCATAACAAAAAACAGAGTAAATGAAATGACAAACTTCATTTATGATAAGAAAATAACCTAATACATAAATCTCCGAAATAAACATAAAGCAAATAAAATACAAACTCCCACTAAATCATGATATCCTCAAACAATACCACACCCATATGAGCAATGTTCTCATGAAAGACCTTGGGTGGTAATCTCTTTGTGAGCGGATTCGCTATCATGGAGTGTGTCCCAATGTGCTCTATGGATATTTTTCCATTCTGCACTATTTCTTTCACAACTAGGAACTTTATGTCAATATGCTTTGAATTGGATGAGCTCCTCTTGTTGTTGGAATACAATACTGCTGAATTATTGTCACAAAATAACTTGAGTGGTTTTTCTACATTCTCCAAAATGCGCAGCCCAGTGACAAAGTTTCGCAGACATATTCCATGATTTGATGCCTCATAGCATGCTACAAATTCTGCTGACATAGTGGAAGAAGCTACAAGTGTCTGTTTGGCACTTTTCCAAGAAATGGCTCCTCCGCTAACATGTAAATATAGCCTGATGTAGACTTTCTGCTATCTTGGCACCCAGCGAAATCAAAATCAGAATACCCTACAACCTCCAAACAATCTGATTTCTTATATGTGAGCATGTAACCTTTTTTTCTCTGAAGATACCTCATAACCCTCTTGGCTGCTATCCAATGGTCCATACCAGGGTTGCTTAAATATCTACCTAACATTCCAACAATGCACACAATATCCGAACGCGTACAAACTTGAGCATACATCAGACTCCCAACAACTGATGCATAGGGAATCTTTTGCATTTCCTGAATTTCAAGGTTACTTTTAGGGCACTAACTAAGACTGAATTTGTCTCATTTAGCAATAGGGGTATCACATGGTCTACAATCTTGCATGCCAAATCTTTTGAGTACTTTATCGATATAGCTCTTTTGTGATAATCCAAGAATACCTCGAGAATGATCTTGATGTATCTGAATTCCTAATACAAAAAAGGCGTCTCCAAGATCTTTCATATCAAATTGCTTAGATAAAAATCTCTTGGTTTCGTGCAATAATCAAATATCATTAGTGGCAAGTAATATCTCATTGACATATAGAACCAAGAATATATACTTACTCCCACTGAACTTGTGATATACACAATCATCAACAAAATGCATCTCAAAACCGAATGAGATAATTACTTGGTGAAATTTGTGAGACCATTGACGAGAAGCTTGTTTGAGTCCATATATGAATTTTGTCAATTTACAAACCATATTCTTTGGGTCTCCTGACACCAAGTTTTTTGGTTGTACCATATAAATTGTCTCATCAATGTCTCCATTGAGAAATGTTGTTTTAACATCCATCTGATGTAGCTCAAGATCAAGGTGAGTAACAAGTGCCATTATTGTTCTAAAAGAGTCTTCGATGAAACTGGAGAGAAAGTCTCTGTATAATCAATGCCTTCTTTCTAAGTATAGCCTTTAGCTACAAGATGCGCTTTATACTTCTCCACATTACCATTTTCATCCCTCTTGGTTTTAAATATCCATTTACAACCAATTGGTTTTGCACCATCTGGTAATGGGACAAGTTCCTAAACTTTATTGTCTTGCATAGACTTATACTCTTCTTTTATGGAATCAATCCACTTTTGAGAGTCAGAATTTTTAATGGCCTGATGAAAATTGATTGGATCATCTTCCATCATTCCATTGTCATCCTCATGTTCTTGAAGAAATACAACATAATCATTCGAAATAGCATTTCTTCTTTCTCTTGTGGACCTTCTTAATGGCTCTGGTTCTTGAGGTTGTTGAGTTTGTTCTTCTAGAACAATTACCTCATCTTGAATTGGGGGTTGTTCAACATTGTCTTATTGAGGTTCTGGATTCATTTCTTGAACAATGACAGGTGTAGAAGCCTGAATATTCTAAAAAATGATGGTAGGAACTAAGTTTGAATTCAATTCCTCCTCAAAAGCAATGTCTTTAACCTTATTTCTCCCCCCAAACTCAACATCCTCAAAAAATGTTGTAGCTCCCGTCTCAAAAATATTTTTAAGTGTGAGATCATAAAACTTATAGCCCCTAGATCGCTCAGAATAACCAATAAAGTAGTTGCTCACTGTTTTGGAGTCCAATTTCTTTTCATGTGTCTTATAAGGCCTTGCCTCAGCTGGACATCCCCAAATGTGAAAGTGCTTTAGACTAGGCTTTCGACCTATCTAGAGCTCATAAGGTGTTTTTGCAACTGCTTTAGTTGGTACTCTATTTAGAGTGTAAGCTTATGTCTTTAATGCTTCTCCCCAGAGGGACTCAGGTAAGGTAGAATGAGCAATCATACTTCTTACCATATCCTTAAGAGTCCTATTGCGTCTTAGAAACACCATTGTTAGGTGATCTTGGCATGGTATACTGTGGGACAATACCGCATTCCTCTAGGAATTTAGCAAACGGTCTTGGACATTGTTCGCCTGAGCCATCATATCTACCGTAGTATCAGATTTGACGTTTTTAATCATTTTGTTGAGTTGATTCTCAACTTCAGCTTTAAAAGCTTTGAACACATCCAGAGACTGGGACTTTTCATGAATGAGATATAGATACCCATAACGTGAGTAATCGTCTGTGAATGATAAGAAATATTGTTGACCATTCCATGCTGTTGTAGGGAATGGCCCACAAATATCTGTATGAATCAATTCTAAGACATCTGAAGATCTATTGGCACATAATCTCTTAGTTTTGGTCTATTTTCCCTTGATACAATCGACACAAACATCAAAGTTTGTGAAGTCAAGAGACTCTAAAATGCGATCAGACACAAGGCGCTCAACTCTACCTTTTGAGATATGACCTAAGCGCTTATGCCATAATGACATTGAATTTTCCTTATTTAATTTGCGTTTAGTACCACGTGATTCCACATGCAATTGTTTCTAGCAAATAAAGGTTGTCATAAGTATTCAAGTAACCAGTTCCAACAACATTTGAATTTAAAGACAAACTAAACTAATTGTTTCCAAAAGAACAACAATATCCAAAATTTTCCAACAAAGAAACAGAAACTAAATTCCGCTAAAAGACGGTACAACAAAAGTGTCTTTCAAATCCCAATAATAACAAGTTCCTAACAACAACCTAAAATGCCCAATTGCTTCCACTTCCACCGATTTTCCATCGACCACAAAGATGTATCTTTCACCATCACTTGGCTTTCGGTAGCTCAGGTAACCCTGCATAGAAACACTTATGTGAGTAGTAGCACCAAAATCTATCCACCAAGTGTTCCTAGGTGTTGACTGCGTTTTTGGCCAACGACATGTGAACGTCAAAAATGATAAAACCTTCAAGAGAAAATAAATGACACAGACGATTTTATAGTGGTTCAGCCCCAATGTGATGGTAATAGTCTAATCTACTTAGAGTTGTGATTATAGATTTACACTCAAGATCAGATGAACCTGAGTCAACTGAGTTTCTTCAGTGCAGATTACAAGAATACAAGAATTCTCTCAAATACAAGTACTCTCTCTCTCTAGAAAATTCAGATCAAAAGTTCCAAAGCCCAAAAGTCCAAAAAGTCTCCTTTATGATGCCATAAGCCTTGTATTTATAGGCTTAGGATCGTACAGATGATATCCCCATTATCGGGATATTTTATTATCCTCATTATATTTAAATTACATTAATATTCAAAATGTAACAATACACTAAATTTGTGGGATAAATTGAGAGATTCCCGTGTATGCCAAGACCGATTCTTGTTGAAGCCCTTTCTGGGAATCTTGACGTAGTCCTCCTCTATCTGGTCGACCCATATCTCGTTCAAGCTGGTCGAACATACCTTCACTGGGCAGTCACGCACTTGACTGGGCAGTCGTGCACTTGATTGGGCAGTCATGCACTTGGCTGGGTAGACATGCACTTGGCTGGGTAGACACGCACTTGGCTGGGCAGTCACGCACTTGGCTGGGCAGACAGGTCATGACTGGTCGGACATGGTCATGACTGGTTGGACATGGTCATGACTGGGCAGACAAGGTCTTGCCTGGGCAGACAAGGTCATTCCTGGGCAGACAAGGTCATTCTTGGGCAGACAAACACATGACTGGTCGGACATGGTCATGACTGGTCGGACATGGTCATGACTGGGCAGATAAACACATGACTGGTCGGACAAGGTCATGCCTGGTCGGTCATGACACTTCTCAAGCCAGTCAAAATTCTTCATTGGTCTACCGGGTCACTCCTAAGCCAAATCACTTTATCATAACTCCGAGAAGCCAATATATTTATTGACTATTAACGTGTCGTTTACGGACCATGCACTGCCACTTGTCACCTCTATTTCCACGTCATCGATCTCCAATTTTTGGGGATAACACTAGGTACTGAAGCTAAATTAACCTCAGAACAAACCAAAGTTAGAATCATACCTTTCTTTGCACGCCATGCATGATACTTGGCACAATCTTTCTTCACATGTCCAGGCTTGTTGCCAAAAAAACAACCCTCTGAATCCTTCTGTTGTTTCTTTTGGGTTGAACCTTTAGCAGCTTCATTCTCAGATTTCCTTTTCTTGCCCTTATCCTTAGAGGCAGTGGCCAAGTGAGCACTTTCAGTGTCCTTTTTTAACCTTTATTCCTCTTGCACACAGTGAGAAATGAGCTCATTGAGAGGCCATTTCTCCTTTTGACAGTTGTAACTAATTTTAAATTGGTTAAACTGTGCAAGAAGCGTTAACAAAACCATAAGCACAAGCACATCATCAGAAAGCTCAATCTTAAGTGTCTTAAGCCTTGAGACAGTATGATGCATTTCCATAATGTACTCCCTTACATTTCCTTGACTCTTATACTTCATGGTCATCAAAGAACTTAGAAGTGTTGTCATTTCAACCTTATCGTTTTTAGCAAAACGTTCCTTAATTTGGTCAAGGAAATTCTTGGCCTTAATAATCCCTTCGGATTCTGTGCCCCAAAAGGCTTCTGGGATGCTGTGTTTCATAATCATTTAACTCATGCATTTTGAACGATCTCACCTCTCAGAATCTGCTTTCTCATCACGGGTGCTTTCCTTAGTGAGAGGTGCAGGTTGTTCATCCCTTAATGCATGGTATAAATCCACACATCCCAAAACTATAAGTAAGTTCCTTTTCCAATCCTTGAAATTGGTTCCATTATGCATAGGAATAAAATTAATATTAGCAGATATTGAGGCAGCAAAAGATGAAGTAGTTGAATATAGTACAGAACAAACAAAACAAGCTCACATCAATATGCATAATCAAACAATAAATTCAAAAATTGGTTAACCCCTTCTCAAGATACAAGGCACAACATTAATATTAAGTCTTTGGACAATAATATAAACTGTAAGTGGTACTCTTATTGTAACGCCCTGGATAGCCAAGACCGCTACACTGTGTACTTGTAAAGGTGCATGACTCGCTAATCAAGTCATTAATTTGAAAACGTGTCTCTAAACATGCAAGATCTATGGTTAAAAAAAGGTTTTGGTCTCAAAAGACTCATTTCATATATTTAAATTGTAGTAAACAAGGGATCCCATAAACACAAAGTTAAAATAAGTTTACAGACTCCCAAAAGTATGTGAATATCCATTAGCCATACTAAGGCAAAACAGACAGTCTTTAGGTTCCATGTCCTTGCCTAGACCTCAACCGTGGCGGCCGAGCACCTGGCTATGTACATTCCGCTCGCTGAGCTCTCCAGTCAGGGCTGATCTAACTTGCCCTTGCCTTTACCTGCACCACGTAGCACCTGTGAGCCAAGGCCCAGCAAGAAAACATCACAGATAACTCAAACAATAATAACAGACAAATAGCTCAATAAACACGTATACTCATTAGATAATCCACAACAGATAATCAACATATACAATCCAATACAAGATACATTCTATCACATATACTGCTCATATCACATAATAATCAGGGCCGACGACTTAGGTCGCGCCCTCTGTTTAACCCACTGACTCTGGCCCGCTTAAACTAGGCTCAGTGCATAATAAGCTGTCCTCGGCTACCAGTGGCCGAGCCGCGCCCTGTGCGCTAGTGAGACCCTTGGCACCCTTAGGCCGTTGGTTCACTAAATGGCTTGCATGGCTTAATACCATCCTTTCAAGGTTTTACAATAGGGAGCCCTTAGTCCCGTTACATATAATCAACCGGGTGCAGTTTTCTTACCTTTAGTTTTCAAATGAGTTAGTTACGGGCGATACTCCTTGAGCGCGATTCGATCCTCGAGCCCTAGTTTAACACCTAGTCACAACCATGAAGAAAGACACCATTAACAACCTTAAATGAGCTTCCAAGCCGAGTTCTAGTACTCGGAACACTGAACTTCACCAAATATGGTAAAAGACTCAACCCCGAGCACCCTTGGTTAAATTCCCAAGCCTAAAATCTCAAAATCCCTTAAGCGCCGCGGCATAGGCCACCCATGCCGCGGCATGGCCCCCAAACAGAACCCCCAAAGGCTCAAAAACAGGTAAGGGCCGCGGCATTGCTTGGGCCATGCCGCGGCCCGCCCTTCTTCTTCAGCATGCAACTTCTTCGAAGGGCCGCGGCTCACCAAGAACCATGCCGCGGCCCGACCCTTCGAACCCAGAAAAAAAACACCATTTTAATCTCTAAACCTCACCTTAAACCATCCCAAAGCCCTCAACTCAAAACCAATTAATAATAACAACATTAGAATGATTAAAGCAACGCCATTCAACCAGAAATCCAGCCTAAGACTCACCAAAACCCCCAATTCCAACTTCTGAAATTTCAAACCCAAAGAACTTAAAACCAGCCATGATAACCCCCAAATTCAACCACCAAACTATAATTTAAACCTTACCTCAGCTGTAGAATCGATTCACCAAGTTGTGGCCAAGCTAGGTCCCCAAGTTCCCTTCTTAATTCTGCCTTAGAACATCACAACTTAACTTGTTTCAGCACTTAACTAAAACCCAATTTAAACTCATATTTCAGCCACAGGAAACAGAGTTGATTGCTTACCTTAGTCCCTATTCTGGTGCTTGATAAATCCCTGAGCTAGACCTTCAGTTCCTCACCTCAAACCACAGAATCCAGCTTGTTTCCCCTTTGATTTTCTGTGTTTTTTCTTCCTTTGGTTTTTTCTCCTTAAGCGTGTGAGAGAGAGAGATAAGGCTAAGTTAAGGTCGGTTTATAATTTTCTGTCTAGTAATTTCCTAAGTCTTCCTAGTATACCCTTAAGTTATTAAACTAATCCCAAAGCTCGGGGTGCCGGAAACGTCCCCGAGGCCAAAACGGTAAAATCCCCCAATATTCCCGCCTAGACATCCTAACCTCAAATATATCTCCAATTATTTATTTCCATCACCCGACAGTCTAAATCACTACCTGATACCTAAAATACCCCTGACTTGTCCAAAGTCAATTATAATACTCCGTCATGACTTTTCCCCGCTATCTAGCCCTAGGATCGCCTCGAGTCGCCGGCTGCAGATTTATCCACATCATAATGTGGTTCTCGCATATATCTCAAACATTTATATCACATCATCATATAATATAATCAATTATCATGTAAACATCATTAAACATATAATTACTCATTAAATCACAATTATTCTAGTAATGCCCTCCTGGCACACTAATCAAGGCCCTTAAGCCTTATTAGTGAATTTGGGTCGTTACACTTATTGTAGCAATCAAACATTGATAATAAATTATGTCAAACAATAAGTCAATCTTTGGACTGACATATTGCTCACACAAAATATCCTATAATTGTCACACATTTATCACCACAGGTGTGCATGAAATCCAACGAAATATTCACTCACCTTTGAGTCAGTTAATATATGCATAAATTTCAAACACACAAGAATCTTGATATTTTAAATAAATTAATCTACACAAAAAAGATCACTTTTGTGACATATTGTTTCAATTAATCTATTCAAAATATTAGACATCCTTAAGAAATTTTCCAAAATCAAAATTTAAATTTAATTGTTACTTAAGAAATTATCAATCCTTAATCTTTAATCTTTTAATTAAATATAAACTAAATTGAAAATATGTACAAAAGTATCTAAATAAAGTTGGATATATATATGTATATACCATTATTATGTACATAAAAATTGAAGCCATGATTATATATCTAAAACAAAAACTTTAACAAAACCATTTATATATAATCTCATAAAAAGCCAACAGTAATTTGAGAAGCATTTAATAAAAAGAGCCATATATCATATAAAATATGTACTGAAGCCAAAACAAGTGAGATGTTAAAAGCAAATGATTTATAAATCATCACAGAGCACGACGTAAAGGTATATGGCAATACAAAAAAATATCAGCACATAATTTTGATCCATAACTAAACTTGCAACTGAGATATTATATACAAAACATATATCCGAACAAGAGAAAAAACATAATCGTATGCATAAAAAAAAATCAGCGGCAGTATTATTCAGAAAGATCAAAAAACCTTAACTGTAGAAAATCCTCAAATTTCTATGAACAAAATCATCAAATCTTCAATAAATTCAGCAAAGATGGCTTTGGTACCACTTGTTAGTATTTATTAAACACTCAAGCAACATGCATAAATATCAATATTTCAATGCATAATCCTAATCATGTTACTAAAATTATTTCAATATAAAATCCTAAATCATATTTCTATAGATCATTTGTTAAATCAAAGAAGAAGATGAACATGAGAGCAGAAGCACTAACCTGAGGCCATTGTTGGAGATTGCGCATAGGGTTTAGATCTTCCTATATAATAGGTATATGTATGAGAGAAGAGTGTAACGCCTTGAATAACCAAGACCGTTACACTGTGTGTTTGAAATAGTGCAGGACTTGCTTATCAAGTCATTTAAATGAAAATGTGATCCTAAAGTCATAAACAAGTTAGGTTTAAAATATTTTGGTCATAAACGGATAAGTTTCATTAAAATAAATGTTTAATACATGGGATCCCAAAAACAGGTTTAAAGGACAAATTTACAAAATTTCCAAAAATTATATGCAATCAAGGCCACTCTAATGGAAAAATACACATTTTAGGTTTCCGTCTCTGTACAATCCCTCGACCGTGGCGGACGAGCAACTGACAATGTACACCTTACCCCCAAAGCTCTCCAACTCATGGTTGAACCATCTTACCCTTGCCTTTACCTGCACCACGTAGCACCCGTGAGCTGAGACCCAACAAGAAAACCATAACATCATAACAAAATCCATAACGATAATCCAACAATAACAATCAAATACTACATAAAACAGCTAACCACACATTCAACATGTCATACCGGTCACCCACTCAGTGGTGACAAACAATGCATCACATGCCATTCATCTCAGCATTTATCAAGCCCTAAGCATCAGATTAGCAATAATAAACACATCAATACTCAATAGTTAAACATAATCCACATACATGCTCAGGGTCGACGCCCTTAGACCGCACCCTCTATTTAACCCACTGAATCCGGCTTGCTTAGGCTGAGCTCAGTGATTATATAGTTATCCTCAACTCTCAGTGGCCGAGCCGCGTCTTGTGCGCCAATATCAATTCCGACACTCTTAGGCCGTTAGTTTCATGCTCACATGGAATATCATAATCATACAACATTGTATTCAAATATAGGGAACCCTAGTCCCAACATAGCCAGATAAACGGGTGCAGTTTTCTTACCTTGAATTCCGAGCGGAGGTGATAGAGCAGTCCCGAGCACGATCCTCAGTCCTGAGCCTTGGCGATAAACCTAGTCACAAGGGCCAATGAGTAACCATCAAATTCCAACCAAAATAAATACCTAGGAGACAGAAATTAGCCTCCGGGACCTCAATTTCTATTTAACCGAGTAGTAAAAATTGTCCCGAGCGCCTAGGTTCAAACCCTCAAGCCTTAACAATTCTTGAAACAATTCCAAGGCTAAAATTCCCAGGTGGATCGCGACTTTCCCCCAAATCAGAGAGCATCCCAGGGCAGAAAGGCCACAGGCGCTGTGGCGCCCCCTAGCTAGGTCGCGGCGCGCCCCCTTCGACCCAGAAAATTATGGGTTTTCCTCCTCCTTCTCCCAGCCAAGAACACCAAAGATAAGCCCAGAATTTCCTTAACCAACCTCCCTAAATCAACTATGAATTTGGACCCATAATCACATATTTTCATCCTATAATCCCCAACAATTAAACAGAAACTAACACTCCAATACAGACACAAGAATCACAGCTATATCCCCTGAAATTTCTACTCAACTCCTCAATAAAAACAGAACCAACCAACACTTATAATTCCATCCAAATTCAGCCAGAAACTTTAAAGATCATGTTCTAAAATCTTACTTCAATTTATAGCTCAATTTCCCAGCTGAAGTTTCTTGGTTGATAAGACTCAGCTCCTCAAGCCTTCCCTTCAATTTGGCTCCCAAAATCCCAGTCAAGTGCCCAAGCTTTTGCCCTTCTTTTCCATTCCTAGCCTTTGAACAAATTAAGAGAGAATGAGAGAGAGAAGAACGTGAGGGCGAAAGAGCTGGAGACTTTTTTTTTTTTTTTTTCATCTTAGTTCTAGATACCTTTCTGAGTATATCCTTAAACTTAGGAAAATACTATTTTACTCTTCCAAAGTTTTCTATTCATCAAATGGCCCTTGGGGGTAAAATGATCATTTTGCTCCCAATTCCCACTAATTCCTCGAGTATTCCTAATATTTACCAATTAAATCCCATCATCCAATTAACTATGAATTATTTAACCAACACCTAATAATTCCCAATATATTCTCTAAATTCCCGAAAATACCCCTAGGCTCCCCCGAGCCGAGTATAAATCCCCACCGTGACTATTTCGCCAATCTGCTCACTAGGACCGTCTTGAGCCATATACTGTGAATATATCCACATAATAATGTGGTCACAAGAATTTATCACATATAATCATATTTATGCCCTCAACGACCAAAATTACAAATATGCCCTTGTACGCTAAACAGGGCCCACATGCACATTTAATACTCATAAACATGCATTTATTCATATCCATATAATCATGCATGCCACATAATCATGCATTTAATCATTTATTCACATAAATACCAATTATGCCCTCCCTGCACACTAATCAAGGCCCTTAAGTCTTACTAGCAAATTTTGGGTCGTTACAACTATCCCCTCCTTATAACAATTTCGTCCTCGAAATTTATTCGAACACATCAGGTAATAAATCTCATACCTCTGACCTTAACTCCAGAGCCCAATTCTTTACCTTTTATCCTTCAATAACACTCTTAATAGAGTGTCAATTTTGTTCCATAAGATCTTATCTTATAACTATAATTTTCATTAACCTTTCCTTGCACAATGACTCTGCTGAAGCCCCAGGGTTTGCTTATCACATCAGCGGTCATTTTCCCGTCTTGTCATTGGCACCAGTAATACTTATAAGCCACCACCCACCCTAGGGTAAGGCTAACTTGTAGGTCCTTGACCTAAACCTTGGTACGATATCATAACTCTTATTAAATCGGGAATTGAAACTCCATTTTCTTCCCCATAATATCTTACTCTTTCTTGTTTGCAATGTTTGGAGAAATACAAATCTCTCGTCTTGGAACTTCATGTTCTTATACTTTAATCTTACGAACTCTTATGTCCTTTCAGATAGGCAGACACTCCTACCCTAATAATTCTAATAACTTTATTGGTTTCCCCTGAGCAAATACTGAACCATGATACTCATTGTCTTTCTTTTCTTTACTTAGATCCAGTACCTATTGCTTTTTATCTTACCACATCTTATGCTAGGTCACCCTAGCCATAATCCGACATTCATCACTGTGACTATTTCGTCAAGGGACTATATTTTTCTTAATATCCCAAACACTTGCACATTCAATGCATAATTCTTTAAAATAACCATTAATTCTTCTGATTACCATACTATCTGTAGACAACCAATACTTCTAGGTTCCAACCTTATTCCCTTCGTTCTCCATTTCCTTTCTAGAGCTTGGAAAAATTAAAGGGTCTTAACCCGTCACTAACAATTACCATGCCACGTCACCTGTTCACACGAACCAAAGTGTGTTAACTCAATTGTGACAGTCAGAATCCCGTGATCTGCAAGGGGAAAGACCGGGTAAAGCTGTTCAATCCCACATCGCCTGGGGAAGGTAAAGTGTGATGATTCTAAGACTGTGTAGGTATGGGACTACACAGTTGAAGATGGCTTAAATGGATTGATGGGTACTACCTATACAACAAGATGCATCTTCTTTTCGGTAGCCCATCACTTGAGAACTCCAAAGTTAAGCGTGCTTGACCTGGGGTAATCTAGGGATGGGTGACCTCCTGGGAAGTTTTCCCAGGAAGCGTGCGAGTGAGGAAAAAGCACGCTGGAAAGACTCGTGTTGGTTTGTAGGGCCAGTCGTCATTCCAGAAAGCAGCCATAGTGACGCGGGGCGTTACATCAATCTTCTAAGTTGCAACCTACCATGTCCAATCATCTTACTTGTAGTCTAATGTGGTCCACTCTTACGATCCACCCCTATACCTTTTTACCTCCCAATGTACGAATATCAGATCTTAATATCCATTTAAACTCCTTGGTTACAGTATGCCTTAGGAGGTAGTACGATGTTCATTTAGGATTTCCATCTTAACACCAGATTCCATCAGATCACTCATCCGATCTTCATATCTTAACTCATACTATGATGGTAGGGTTCATCACCACTTCCACAAGATCCTCATTTTGAATTTCATGGTCCATAGGGATATATTCGTCCACAACCCATCGCAGGTACTATATCACTCTCAATCGTTACCTTGTCTTACCTTACTGTAACCCGTGGCGTCCTATCCATCCGGCACAGATATTCCCAAGTTAGGGGGTCAGCTTCCAAATAAATTTTCCCCTTGTGCAGCGAAGGGTTCTGACATGAACCATCCATTAATTCTTACTGGATCTTGGTCTTAGGGTTATTCTTTTACAAATGACCAAGCGCTCACATCCCTTACGCTATGCATTCACCGTTAACTTAATGTTCCATGTATACCGGCAATGCTCTCATTCTTTCACCTACCGTGACGCATAAATGATAACTCTACAAAATAGAGTTATTTTACCACTTTTTATATACTAATTGTTGCTTAGTTCTTGAGTTTTTAATTAACTTATTAAGTTTTTATGTAATTTTTAATTTATTAGTCTTATTGTAGTTTTCTAGATTTTTATATGTTTTATAGATATTTTATTATAATATGTTGTAGTTTAATTATTTGAAATTTGTGTTGATAGATTATAAGTTTAAAAAAAAAGTGATTTTATTGAACTTAATTCCCAAAGTAAATTAAATTTCAATTAGTATTTTCATGGACTTAATTTGAGTTATTTTATAATTGAAAATATTTGATTCTAATTTATTATTTACTTATTTTGTAGGGAGTAAGTTGTATTTTTTTAGCTTTGAAAAGAAAAGAAAAGAAGGAAAAAAAGAGTGGCGAATTTGAAAGAAAATAGCATGAAATGTGGCATTTCTCCTCTTGCCACCCTCTGCCCAGGCCCGTTACAGCCACCAGCTCCAAGGCCTAAACCGCTGCTACAGTACCTTTCGGCCTAGTTGCCTTTCCCTCAGCAAAGCTCCTTCACGCCAGCCTTCCAAGCTCCAGATGCCGCCACCTGTCTAGTTTCCTCAGCATATAACACCACAACAAGCAGCAACCTTCCAACGGTTCTCCACCTGCCAGCCGAAGTCAAGTTGCAGCTCCTTCTCCCACGCATGGGCTAGTCACCACCAGCCCTCCTGGGCCTGCCAGCATCAACCCAGCCCAGGCCCACGCCTGCATCTCCAAGATAACGACCCAGGATTCCTTCAATCCCAGCTGCCCCATTTCGGCCCAATCAGGCCCACCACGCCTGCCTGGAGCAAGCTGCCACAGCCACCACCAAAATGCCAAAACTCACATTTTTATTCCCAATATTTTTCACTCAAATATCAATTCACTCTTCCCTATTTTTCTTACCTAAATAAACATTCCTAATTCATTTTTTTACCCTAGCTTTTCACTAATCTTTTACCCAACCAAACATTTCATCTTTCCAATACTCTTACACTTACTCTATTTATCCTACCATTTCCTAACACAATTAAATTAATCAATTTATTTATTTTAATTTGATTAATTTAATCTCCATATTTTGCCTATAAATAGAGTCTTGTAAGACCATTTGGGGAGCTCTTCTTCTTCATCTTTTCAACATCTTCTACACATATTTTTCTCTCTTCTTTTCACTATTTTCTCTCTACCATTTTCATCTTTTGAAAAGCATGTCAAGTATGTTATTTTGTAATTTTTATTTCAATCTAGTTATGAGCTTCTAATCTTTTTCAAAGGTTATTAAGATGATGATGAAGCAAAATGTAACTAGATAATATTTTTTGTTGTATGTTGATTTCCCATTTGTACAACATTGTTTATGGATTTTTCTATCAAAGATATGCATTTTTCATCTAGTGTTGATTGTTAAAGCATATTACACTTAGTTCTTCATTATGCAAAAATATGATATTCTTTGATTAAATGTTTTTCATTAAATTGTTCACATCTAATTCTTAGAGCATAAGTATCATATTTTGCCTAAACATAATCTCTTTGATTTTTTGTAGTTTCATTAGGTTGTAACACAACTAATGCTTAGAAATTATATCTTATATAAGTGAAGAAAAATCCTACATTATTTTAAAGTAACTTGTGCTTGAATAGAAAATGTATTTTGAAAAAAATATTGTGTGATTTATTTCAACTATATCTAAACTTGGGAATCAATATACTTATAAATACTATTGAACTTGCATTTTGTGGATTCTAATATCTTAATAATCTTATTTTACATATCTCATTTGAAAACCATTTTTCTATTTAATCTTAAATCTTTTTATTACTTGTCTTTTATTTTTTCTAAAACAAAATCTCATCAAATATTTGGAACTAGGTTAGAATATTCTTGCTTTGTTTGAAATAGTTTCTTTTGATGTTAGTCAACTCCCATGGGTTCGACCTCGTACTTACATGAACATTATATTCCGAAACGATTCGTGCACTTGCGAGTTTAAATATTAAAACACCCTCTTTTGGGATCAACAATAAACCATCATCCCCTCAGTCTATATCTAGGCGCGTCTCAGCCTTTGATGCACCGCTTACGGTTTTATGTTAAAAACAAAGACAAGGTCATTCACATTACCCTTTCAAATCTATCCATTACACACAGATTCCTATACCACAGGGTGTTAATCAATCCTTATTCTGTCTTCTGAAAATCTGATACAAAATTGTCCATTCGGTTTAACCTTAGGTTTTTCTATCATTCCAATCTCTGGTGTAGCTGCCTTCGAAGATACTTCAGGTAGTAGATGACATGTCCACCGGTGTCATTATGCTTCTTATCCCTCAAGCGTTCTTCAGTAATTTCTTTGTGGCTTCTAATTGAATTTCTTCATACTTGATCCCTTCTCTTCCTGTAGCGTGACCTTGAATACTTTTGGAGAAATCGAAGCTGATACCTTCTGGAGCCTTACCCGTGACCCTACTTCTTTAGTCTTAGTGTCATCAATGTAGTAGTCATCAACATTCTTCTTCTAACTGAGGAGTAGATCAACACATCCCTAACGAACCTGGATGTGCCTCATCCATATTGTTCCTGTACTCTCTGCTTGTCGAACTTACCTGTGTTGTTGAAACATAAGTCAGTTAAGAACCTTTATTGATAATCCATCACACCCCACGTGGTACAAGTAATAATTCCTGAAATATCTCTTTCCTTAATCCTCAGATGGTAATAACCAGTTCGAAGATCAATTCTTGAAGACATTGTCCTGTCTTGTAACCGAGTATTTAAACTCTTCATCCTTAACAGGCGATGTCAACGAATTCCACGATACGATGCTCCGTCTAATCCAATCCTAGGACAAATACTTCTTCAACTGAACCAGTAATACTTTCTGCCAAACTAATACCATTCTTAATACTATCCTTGATACCAAATCTGTCCATAGCCAAATCTTGAAGCGTACCCAACAACTCCTTACATACCCATCTGAATCCTTACTGACCAACTCAGTTTCCATTCAGTCTAACTAATATACTTTAAGTAATGTCCCCTACAATCCATGGTTGTCCCTTATCTAACAAATTAACTCCCACTCAGGCTCATATCAAGGCTCTCATATGATGAGCTCAATCACCTTCACTACGAACCCCCCTGGTTACTACTTGTGTTCCAATTCTTCTTTTAGAAGTTTCTAATTCATCCCCAACAAGAACTACTATCTCAAGCCCCTTGTACAATAGCCTTGAGACATAAACTTCATATCTGAATCTCTCCTGGGAGATACGCAACACCGAACTCTTTCAACTCGTTATATAACCAAGAACGGGGACTATTAAGTCAACTTGTCACCTCCGAGGAACTAGCCTTGGCCGTCGAATGTAACAAGACATTCCAGTCTTCCATTCTTTAATCCTGGGCAATCCCTAATCCGCCCTAACGTACTGAACCATTCCATGTGAATAACGTGTCCTTACCTGACATCTTTCTAGATGGAATCTCTTGCTTCTGATGCATACCAAATAACTTTACTAGGCCTCATCACTATTCTGACAGCTAACCTATAAACTATACACCTTCCTGTCAAAACTAGGAGCCATAGAACTGTCAGGGGTCCTTCTGTTCCGATTACTGAGCATCTGCCCTTACTAAATTCCACAAATGAGAATACTGTCATCTGCATTTCTTGCCCTACGGAATTCACGCTCCATGCCTCATTCCTTATATCTTAATAATATGGCCCTCCCTACTGCCCAAGCACAGATGAAAATCTCACGCACTGGAGCGACTCTGATGCTCTGGGCCATCCCATAGTTTAATCCTGAAATGAATCATCATTTCTGGCTACATCCGCTTGTATCAACTTCCAAAGCAGATTGACCAACCCACCAACTTATTGACATATTCTGTCGTTGTCTTACCATTTTAAACCAAGTTCATAAACTCATTAGTCTCTGCATCTCCAACTACTTCATAGTAATCTCTTTTATCAATTCATTGTCTGAGTTCCTCCTAACCCATCATGTCAACATTTTAGGTTTAGGGTACCACTACCCACTACTTCCGGCCATCCTTCTGCCACAAATGCTTGGCACAGCTACTCTATCACGACCTATCATCTTCATAATATCAAGGATGAAATTAGTTATACCCATCCATTATTCAATTCTTGAGCAAATCCAAACCCTCCTAAAAACCAGAGGATAATGCCTTCCATATAGTAATTCTTATCTATTTATACCTTCAAGTTAAACCAACACGGGTACTGTAACGCCCTACTTCCTTAGAGTCGTTACTAAGTGAGTTTAACTCGCTAATCGAGGTTTCAAGGTAAACGTGCAATTGAATCATAAACAGAGACATTAACTTTGAAAATAATTCCATTCACTGAAATTCATAAGACATTTAATATTTGGGATCCCAAAAGACTATTTATAAATATTTACAGCTCAAAATATATTTTAAGTCGACTAAACGACAAAATAGGGTTCTTTACAAACAACTTCCAAAAATACTCCTGGCCGTGGCAGCCAGGCAGACCAGACATGTACGCGTCGTGTCACGCTCTCCATACTCATGGTTGGTTGACTTTCTCCTTGCCCTCACCTGCACCATAGAGCACCCGTGAGCCGAAGCCCAGCAAGAAAACTCCATATAAACAGATAACATACGCATATGAACCATTTAGCATATAGCCAATTTGTCCATACACTAAACACATACGGCCATGCCGTCTCAGGTAGGGGTGACAATTCGTGTTATCGTGTCATAATCGTGTCGACACGATTATGACACGACACGATTAGAGTAAACCCGTACACGACACGTTTATTATTCGTGTCAGAAATCCAAACCCGTACACGACACGATTATCTTAGCGGGTCACACGTGTCGACACGATAACACGTTTAATAAATTTGTCATTTGACACAAATCTAAAACTGACACGATTAATACACAATTAAACGTGTAATGATACGACACGAAATTGACACGACACGAAATTGACACGAAATTGACACGATTAACATAATATAAATAAATTAAAATGTTATATAATCTTAAACGTGTCTTAAGCGTGTCATTTTCGGGTTAAGCGGGTTGACCCGAAAATGACACGTTTAATAAACGTGTTAAACGTGTCGACACGATTATGACACGAAAATTAAATGTGTCACCCAAACCCATTTATTTCGTGTCGTTTTCGAGTCGTGTCATCGTGTCGTATCGAAAATTGCCAGCCCTAGTCTCAGGCGCTTTACCAGGCCCTAAGTTGCGGTCTACACCGTAAGGATATCCCATGTATCCTTTAGGGTCTTACCCTGGCAACTCGCACTCCGCGTGCTAAACGTGCTCCCGGCTCCTTGCCGTTCTCGGCCTTCGCCGTTCCCGGCCCTAGCCGATCATTCACATATATGCATACACAACATAATTTAAACATAACTTAAAGATATACTAACATATTCAATGGGCTACACTCAATACATAATCATATAGGGTCGTGCTCTGCAACACAACTATGGGGCCTCACCCTGCTCTATGGGTACAACAATTTTGTTACCTGTGTCCTAAGCTTCTTGAGCACAGAACCCTCGAGCACGGTCCTCTAATTTGAGCCTCTCCGAGAACCTAGTCACAACACACAAATAGCATCCCCATTACTAACCAATTCAAAAGCGTCTCCCGGAACCAAACCTGAGCCCTCGGGACCTCCCGAAACCCCACACAAAGTGGCGGAAGCGTCCCCCGAACCCCCTGGGAAAAAGCCTAAAAACCACAATTTTCCCCTGCCCAGAAATGGCCTAGTGCCACGGCGCCACCCTATGAGGACCGCGGCACCCAAAAGGCCCTCCGTACACTGATGCAGCCTAGCGCTGCGACGCAGAAGAACAGGACCTCGGCGCCCCTTTGCAAACCCAGAAATCTGGGTTTCCCCAAATGTTTTCCCCGAGGCAAAACACTCCCAAATCATTACCAAGACTTACCTAAGTCCCAAATTCGATTCAAAACCCCACATAGACCATCTAACAACACAAAAACATCAACAATAAGCTCAATCACACAATCAAGCCTACAATTCACAATTTGGTTTAAAACTTCAGAAACTTAAACCAAGCCTTTCAAAACTTAAACCATCCCTCAGAATTTTTAAACCACACTAGCAATCGACCAAACAGAGATGCATGAAACCCTTACCTCAAGTGGAGATTCGACCTTGTGCTGCTTTCCCAATCAAATTCCAAGCTTAATTCCACAAAATTCAAGCTGAACCTAACCACAATTCATCCCAAGAATTCACCAAACAAAACACAATTCAATTCTCAAACCATGATATTCTTAGCTGAATTCTACAACATAATTACATAAAATTCCCTTACCTCAATATGCTGAACAATCCTCTAAGTTCTCTAGCCGTAACTCCCTTCTTGATCCCTCAAAAATTCAGAGTTTCCCTTCCTTCCTTCTTGCTTCTTAACTTCTCTTCAACATTCAGCAAGAATTGAATTTTGTCTAAGTGTAGAAAACGTGAATGACCTTCTCTCAGCCATAGTTATCTAAATCCCAGCCAAAGGACCCATTTGCCCTTCCATCTAACTCTCTTTCTAACTAAACCTCAAGGGTAACCTAGACCTTTCCTATTCTTTTACATAAATACCACTTTCCCACTTAAAGTAACTATCCTCAATGGTTACCTATAGTTACCCAAGTTACTAAAATACCATTAACCTTTAATTAAAAGTCCCCAACTAAATTTATAGTATTCCCGAAATACCCCTAAGCTCCTCCCGAACCG